>NW_026096457.1:0-35999 GCF_023614345.1 Adelges cooleyi
ATCAACAATACATATAATATATACATGGATAGTTCATTCCGATACTCATGCAAATGCACACAAATTAAACAATGTTCAATAACTTCATTTGTTTTATATTTAAAATATATTTGTAATTTAATTGGAATACATGAAAGCAAGTTAAAATATTATTCAATTAATATCGTTGCAATATACATAATTTTTTTACCTATGTATTATATTAATAAATAAGTATCAATAATATAAAAATGTATAATTATTTATAATAATAGAGTAAAAGTATTTAGAAACAATAATTATTATTAATAGCATGAGTTAACAATAAATCCTGTTGAGTAAATTGAAATGTTTACAATGAACATAGTAACAATGTCTGCTATACATTAGGGGTTTTAATAAAAATATAATATTTTCTACAAAGTTACTGTTTTTATTTTTATTGATATACAATTTGGAAATTACATTTTTTGCTATTACTCCGTTATAATATGTGGTGTCGGCCGCACAACATACACAAATAATAATCGTACATTTTACATAAATATTGTACATGTTGGTAACTCTTCGGGTGACTGTTTGTCGAGTGGCTCCGTGTCGTGCTCCCGGTAAAGTCATGTCCGGCTTTTTGAATACGGTTGAGAAACGGACAGTGCTGATAGGCGTAGGGAAATTCTCATTTTTCGTTAATTAATAAACCGTGTAGCCGTAAGCCACAGAAAAACTAAAAACGAGGAAACACCGGAGTGCTGGATTCACTGGCGTTTTTTGATAAGCCCCAAGATTCCATTCTGTTTATTTTGTGTTGCAACCACGGTTATAGATAACGGTTTATCTATAATCGTGGTTGTAACTATGGTCGTACCGGTGAATGATAAAGGTTTTTTTGTTTATTGACCTCTAAATTCACCATGTTTTCAGATTTGCTATTTTCTAAAATTTGTATTTTAATAAGTTCTGTGAATGCTAACACCGTAATAGTTTAATACCTACGATGATCAAGTCGATTATATTTAACGTTTTCTTGTTTTTTTTTTTTTAATCGTCAACGTACGGAAATAATACAATGAATTCTATCGACAAAAAAAAAAGTAAAAAAAGACAACCAATTTACTTTTGTTTACAGAAAAAATATTACAAAGAAGACAAAGATACTTGCAAGAAAGAGAAAAAAAAAGTAAGTAAAACTACGGAGATATGAGTACTAAATTACATTTATCCTTGTCAATTATTATTCTACTATAAAAAAAAAAAAAAGAAAACCACTGAAGTGTTTGATTATTCCGCCGTGACAGACATATAATTATAATAATTAATAAGAAAATAGTTGGATAAAAATGTAATTTACCGGGCCCTTTATTTCTATGTCTATCGGTAATTTATGTATATTTTCTTGTTGTTTTGAAAGTTTGATTGGAAGTCTCTGTTCAGGTTCGTTAGGTTGATAATCACTTGCCAAGTTGTATTACGTTTCCTTTTTTTATTCATCATGCACAGCGTAACAGACCATATTGAATGGATGTCTCGCGCAATGATCAATTTTAGGGTTAAAGTAGCTATAACTTTGTAATCAGCGTGAAAGACATTACTAGATAGGGAACTAACCCTAAACTAGGCAGCCCTTTAGCTATAACCTGTCTAGTATATCTTTTGCTCGTTCGCTAATTACATATAGTATATTGCCAATGATATTGATGTAAATATATATACATAAATATATGAAATTTATGGTTAATTTTTTATCAATTTAGAGCAGGTTTAAAAACAACAAAATTGTATGACCATAAAACAAGAAATGGAAAATGACTTAGACCAATTTAAACAGTTTTATTTGCCAAAGTAAGTTAAAAATGTATGAAGTTTGGAGTACATTGTTTACTTGAAATTTTTCCGATAATAATTTGTTTCGGTTTTTAGTATAAGTGAAACACAGGAAGAGCAGGAAATTAATACAGAAGTACATTTAACAGACAATTGTTACAATGAGTACATAACAGAAGTAGAAGAAAATAAGCCGTTGAGTACAACCACTGACTTATCAATGGATACAAAGTTGCACTACATTGAAAATACTGACAAATGTAGTTCGACAACCCAGATTTGTCCACAATATTTTAACAAAAGTAATGGCAGGTAATGTGATTTTAAAGTAACATATTTATTTTTTTATTTAGTAACATGCTTTAACATTTCTTTACGTCAACAATGTTGTTTTGATTAACCTGATAAATCACTATTTATTAAAATGTGTACGAGATAGTACTTTTGACACAATTTATTTTATGTTAACTGTCAAAATGAGAAATCAAACTAAAGTAAAAATTTCTTCTATTCTAATGAAGCTATATTGAACAGCATATTTTATATTTAATTGTTCTATTTGAAATATGCTTTGTCTTTTAGTTTCAATGAATCATGTTTTGAGCCAACTATAAAAATTGAATTGGGAGATTGTGACTGCGAAATCAAGGTTGAAGTAGAAGAAGCAGATGAACATTGAAACACATAACTTACCACTGACTTTTTGAACAATGTGAAGACGGATTGTGCTGTTTAGTTTTACAACAGTAGTTTAACAACACAAATTACATTTTATAAAAAAAATTGAAGAAAATGCATACAGGTAATGTTTTACCTCAAGTAATACATTTTAACATAACACATGTGTATATTTGTCCTCTCTTTTAATGTTTTTTTAAAAAAAATGTATACATAATATCTTACTAAATAATCTCGTACCAATGGTAAAAGTGTATCATAATCTAAATAATATTATCCAGTGGTATTAAAATTTTTTCATCTCTTTGTCCCTTTGTGTCTTCACAATATTTTGATGGCTATTTTGACATGAAATATGATTTGTAGTGTAATTGAATTGAGCATCACGACGAAAATCAAGAAATATAAAAGGAATCATTGCATATTACTTTGACATTCGACAAGCAGCACAAGAAAATCAGTAGACAAGCGAGAAAAACTAGCAACATTTACGTACACCTACACATGTGGAATGTGCTTTAAGCCTTTTTCGACAAAAGGACCAACGGGATACCAGGTATCACACTCACCTAATGACCTAATGAGATGTGGTTTTTGAGAAAAATACTTTGAGCACACATTACATTGGTAGGTAATATGGTTTCGGCTACATTCATTTGATAAATACTACCAGTGTGATGTGTGCTAAGTGATTTTCTCAAAACTCTTAACGTGAAATATACAAACTCCACTATACATTCATAGACTAATTGAACACTATACATTTAACAATTTGCAATAAGTGTCTTTTACTAGATAAACATTTAAAAACATTTTTTTAATTTATTATTCAATATTTTATATCGGTTGTAAACTATGTACAGCTTATTATGTACAGAACCTAAGACTGTTGTGAGAATTATGGTTGTGGCCACAATATTGCTTTATGTTACTGTTAAGATACATATTTTAAATTAGTTATTGAGCAGATTAATCATATCTTTTCCAATGAGATTGTAATAAACATAATTTTTTTTATTTATTATTTATAATATAATATTTACCTATCATCATATATAATTCTATAGTTGAATAAAATGTATTCATTAATACAATTTTTAAATTCATAATCATTGTTCTTTAATTAGCGTACAGTAACTTGATATAGTTTAATATACATTTGTATATAAAAAATACATATAGTAAAAGGCCTTAAAAAGTCAAATATTTTGTAAGAAAAATACAGAATTCAAAGTCAATGTAATAAAGTTAATTATGGAATTATATATTGTGTGCAGTCATGCATAATTAAAGTTATAATGTTATAAAGGATTTTTCATTGTTACGATCATTTTTTTTTATAGATATTTTGTGATTTAAAGTAACTTGTTAATAAAAACTATAGTTATCTAAAAAATAATAGACAATCTTTCTAACTGGTAAAACAACAATATGCTTGATTTAACCACAAACTTATTATTACATAACTTATAAATACAACATTAAATTATCTAAAAATTAAAAAAACTACAATTATAAGGAAATAAAAAAAATAGAAATTTTATCAGCGCGGTAAGACATATAATAATTGTCAAAAAACCTTATGAACAAATCTACTCTTAACTCTGAACATCTAAAACCTCCATTGCTGTAGAAAGTAATGCTAATAATATACTGGGTATATCTACCATGATAAATAAATTATTAAAATAAGTATTACTATATTTTTATTTAACTAAAAATAAATTAAACTTGGAGCGCCCGTGTAAGTGGTATTTACCATGTTTTTTGTTAGAAAATGAAAAAAGAAAAATAAATGTCCATGCAAGGTTGAAAGCAGTATTATTGCCACCACGCAAATAGTTATTGAAATAGGTAACAAGAAGTTAATTAAACATTAAAAGCACTAAGGGGGATAACACATTAATAATGGTAAATTATGAGTAGTATTGAGAAAATATAGTCTATATTTTTGAAATTTGAACACAAGTTTAAAATAATACACATAGTGATGGTAGACAAAAATTTTATTTGAAAAATGACCATTTTTGTTAAAGTTGTAGTCGTATAGGCATTATTATGTCGTCAACTATTGCCAATTTAACTGCTGTGTAGCATTTCAAAAATTTGTTTTATTAATTTTAACAAGACACATAATATTTTATTAAATGAACTAAATTTTTTTTTTAATTATTCATTTTATTTTTTGATTAGGAAAAACATTTTTTTTTTTTAGGTATTAAATACAAATTTTTTTTATTTCTTGTATATTGTTTATTGTACATTTTAGCTTGACTCAGAAAATGTCAAAAGCAATTTGACTGTCTGAATAGTTTTTTTTCTATATTTTGTGCAGTTTTGAACAGTATGTTTTTAAGTAACGTTTTAAGAGGTTAACAATTTTTTTGTGTATTTTGTTGGTGCGATATTTTTTTTTCAGGCATTGCATGAACGAAAATTCACTTTGAACTACACATCCTTTGGTTTTTAATTACACGTCCAATTTGTTTTATACAGTCTGATGTAACTGATTGTGTAAGCACACCTTTGACCTTTAGGTATTATAAGATTACATGATTAACTTAGTTATATTGAAATAAAGATATAGGAAGTAATATTTGTAATTTAAGTGAAAAATATTGGGTCAATTGCGTATGGATTGACCCATTACATTTTTTTTAAGTAAAAATATTACATGTTCATTTTAACCAAAGATCAGTTTTTAATTTTATCTTTGAGCTCTCTTCTTCAAGACAATTTAACCACACCTTTTATTAAATATGATATTATATAAAAATGCTTTTACAGAACACCTTAATTAATGAAGGGAGGATATAAAACATTGTAATATAATATATATGTATAAAAGATAGTTGCTAGATAAAAGTTAGCCTTTGATCTTTATTACACATACATGACGTTAAGATAAATCAATTAAGTTTTGACTGATGAATGCATTTATCTGCAGATAAAGTTGGTTCTTATTTTATATATATATTAAACAATTTTATTTAAATATTATGCCATTACCTATTGTACATTTTACAATACCTGGGTAGGATATTTTGATTTATTACTCATCAACAATATGAATATGATTTATTCATTGTTCTTATTATTATTCATTTTAGGTACTTATTTAGCCTAAATTAATTTACAGGGACAGTGTCAGCTGGTAAATCGCCTAGCCATAGGAAACGGAATCGACTGCTAAGCTGTTGCCTAAAGTAACACTACTAAGGTGCCTCGTAAGTAGTTCCCATAAATTCTTAGTTTTATTTTATATAATATTGTCTGAAATTACACTATATATGTATATTTACAATTTACATAATAGTTATATTAATACTTTTTTAATAAATTGTAGATTATGATGACATAAGCTATACCCTGTTCGCCGAGAGAGCATGCCGCGACCCGACGAAAATTGGCCGTTCTGCGCATCCCCGCGCCGCACTCAGTGTGACTAGCGTTCCCCCTGGAGTCCGCCAGCCTTAGTCTTGCTGCTTAGTCTTCAGTCTACATGCTCAAACCCGGCATGCTCTCTCAGCGAACAGGGTATAATTAGGTTATTCATGTAAAATTTATTGAGAGGACGCTACCCACCCCTAATTTGTAGTGTAAAACAGGGTTTGCGCGTATCAATAGAATGCAATTTATATATTATGACGTTACTTCCTGCTTTACATTAACTCAAATATTTGTACTTTGTACTATGATTTAATTTGGGCGATTTATAACATTCTATATTTTTATATTTAACAAGTGTAATATCAATACTGATATTGTATACTGTATCATAAAATCAGTCTTTAATAGCCATTAAAGTCTGCTAATGCTTATGTGTCATCTATATTTTACAATAATTAAAATCAAATTATTAAAACTTGAGTCTATATTATGTTTTTTTTTTAATATACTAAATACAAATTATTAGCATAATTGATAATGTGTTTTGGTAAACACCATGGAAATGGTTTTACGGAAAGTTTAACCGTTTTCTCGTTTTACAGTTTACCTCTTTGATTTGCTGACTAACAGTATTATATTATATCAGGCATAAGTTGCATTGCACTAGCAAAATAAGCATGAGAATTTGTGGACTTGAAGAAAAAATCCATGTTGTTGATAATGATGTCACTGTTAAAGAAATCATTAGAGATATAGTTAGATCAAAGGTAAGTGTTTTATAATCTTTTTCTGAACGACTTTTATCTTTTTTTTGTTAACGCCCGTGGTTTATTCTCAGGAACAAGCTGATGCATTTTATATATTTGATATTGGTGATCTTGTAAACAAAGTTAAAATATGGAAGGAACAAATGCCTCGTGTGAAACCTTTTTATGGTAAGGTTGTTAATCAAGACTATATTAAATATAAGAAATAAAACAAAAACGTCTCAATGAAATAAAACTAATAATTTATGTGAAGAAATAAAAAATAATTTATTGTAAAACCAAAAAGTATGTCATTGATGTGTAAATGAAAATAATAATATATTCAATGGAGGTATTATAGCCCTTATCTTAATTTGTATTTGTAGTATTAAACATTAACACATAATCACTTCTAAAGAACGCATACGAATGTTGAAAACAAATATTTACAAATAATGTACAGGTTATACGTAAGTTATATTCACAATTCTTGTTGTTTCTGGAATGATTGTTATAATATTGAAATTAATTCAAATCAAAGTTCACCCATAGTTCTAAAACTATTTTAATATCAATTATTAAAAAGAAAAAACTAAACCAACTGAAATTTTTTCGGTTAGTTCATCATAGTTCATCATCATTTTTCATTTTGAATCTTGAACGATATTTATTTGTATTGAGTTTTTTCAAATTTTATAATTAGGGATTAACTGTCGAAGAATAACCGGATAGGCAATTTCACCACCGATTGATTCATTATCAATCTTTTTTATTTTAACTCCTAGGACATATTGTCAACCAATAAAAAAGGCCAATAATAATAAATTACAACTTGTATAAATATACATATCAAAATATATTATAGATGTTTGTAATGCTTATAGCTATTATACAGAGGTGTAGTCATAAGGATACCTTACAACTACACCACTGCTAATGCCTAATATATATTTTAAATTAACAACAGCCAATAATAAACATTTGTACTTATTTAGAACTCATTTAGTGTATTCTAAGTAATAATAAATTAGATGGGTGGGTGTTGCTACAATACCACTACAGAAAATATGTGGTTTCCTTTCTTTTGAAACTAATATCGTGAATACAAGTAAACAATTAACTCATTATTATTTGTACATGGCCAAAAATGTTAAAACATTTTAACAACAGTATTTTTTTGGATCTCTACAACACAGTAGTTGTTAATAAATAATACATATTATGATATAGTAAAGAACTACTCAATAACTATGAAAGTAATATTGAAAAAAAATGTTTATATTTAATTTTTGCAATGTGTTTCTTATCATTACTTTGTCTTTTATTTTTTTTACAGCTGTAAAATGCAACGACAACTTACTTTTATTGGAAACTCTAGCAGCGTTAGGTCTCTGTTTCGACTGTGCTTCAAAAGTAAATGTTTATCGCATGTGAAATATTTTAAGTGCC
This sequence comes from Adelges cooleyi, assembly GCF_023614345.1. Classification (NCBI taxonomy): domain Eukaryota; kingdom Metazoa; phylum Arthropoda; class Insecta; order Hemiptera; family Adelgidae; genus Adelges; species Adelges cooleyi. Next base: position 8,064 of record NW_026096457.1, read on the forward strand.
TTGAATATGAAAATGTAATGGTTATTTTCAGGTCGAGATAAAGAAAGTAATGGATTTGGGAGTTGATCCGTCTCGGATCATATTTGCTAATCCGATCAAAATGGTTTCACATATTAAATACGCCATGAGTCAGTGTGTCAACTTGACAACATTTGACAATGAACTAGAACTCTACAAGATCAAGTCCATTCATCCATCTTGCAAGTATGTCATTTTTGCTTATGGCCAAATGTTTATGTCAAACATTTCTAAATGATTATTACTTTTTATATTCTAGATTAGTCATCCGAATTCGTTGCGACGCGTCTTCATCTCTATTGTCACTTGGTGTGAAGTTTGGTTGTGATCCTTATACAGAAGCTCCGGCACTGTTATCGTTGGCTCGAGATTTAGATTTGTCCGTCGTGGGCGTTAGTTTTCACGTGGGATCTGGCTGCACCGAACCTACTGCTTTCCGACGGGCTATTTCCGCTTCGGCGTCCATTTTCCGTCTTGCCGAACAACTAGGGTTTTCAAATATGTACGTGTTAAATATTGGCGGCGGTTTTTTAGGAAACAAGAATTCTTCATTAGAACAAGTAAGTCCAATTATTTATTTATCATATGACCTTTAATCATTTAAAATAATAATAATAAATCATTTTTAGTTTTCCGATATAGTGAATGATGCTCTGAACGAATGGTTTCCGCCTTCAAGTGGTGTGACTATTATCGCAGAACCGGGCAGATATTTTGCGGAAACAGCTTTTACTCTAGCTACCAAAATCTATTCGATCAAGAACCGTCCAAGCGAAGAACACATAATGTATTTTATTAACGAAGGATTTTACGGGTCATTTAGAGGCCCTATTCTCGAGCAGTCAACTTTGGTGCCGCCCAAGCCACTGTTTGTAAGTATTACGAATTACATACACTTTACGTTTTCGTTGTTATTTTTTATGTATTGGAAATTATGTTTGATTAGGAAAATTCAGCGAGCCCAGTAGTCAAGAGTTCTCTATGGGGACCAACTGGCGGTGCTTTGGACATAATAGTCGATTCCATTAATTTGCCACGGATGCATATGGGCGATTGGATTACATTTGAGAATTTGGGAGCATACACCATACCCGTCGCCTGTACGTTTAATGGTTTCCCCTTATCCAAAATCTTTGCTGTTGTCAACCGACGAATTTGGTTAGTGTAAATTTGTGTGTTTGGTAAGTGGTAACAGACTGGTAGTAACTCCCATCGTGTTAACATTTATAGGCATAAATTAAAAAACCTGATGCCGATATCAGAAGAACACTTTACAACTGAGCCTATTGTCGCTACGATTAAAAAGGCACGAGCAGAATCAAGCGATGATGTTTTATGGGACGACACCGATATCGAACATACCATACAATATCCATGTCTTCATTTGAAAAAAGTGTTCACCTCTCTAGAAATATAATAATAGTTTTGTAGGTTTTTATAAGAAAATTTATTAAGTTTACTTTTATTGTTGTTAAAAGTTGACATACATTTTTGTTAGCATTAACTGAATTGAGTAAAGAGGCAGCTCCTGGATATTTTACATTATTATTTTTAATCATTTTATTTATGTATTTTCAATTTACTTATAGTATAATATAAGTGTTGTTATTTTCTAAACATAACTATATTTATTGGATTTGAGTTTATTATAGCAGAACATAATATAACATTTTGATAACTAATAATTCTTTTGCTCCTATCTACATTAATTAATCGCAAACTGATTGGAAAAACAAAATCCTATTATTGATTTATATATTTTTTATAAACAACTATATTATTTCTAAATCTAGTTGTCTTGAAGAAACTAGAAAATTCTATTAAATAAAAGCCAACTGGTGATTAGACGTCAAATTAATCGCCTTGTTTGTAATTTTACTATTTTTTATACAACAGCCAATTCTACTTCCTAGTTTTTAAATTTAATAAAGGAATTTTAAATAATTGTTTGTATTTATAAAAATAGTTATTTTTTTAAAAAATAATATGGTAAAAGTTACTTACTGATAATATCTTTTATAAAGTATTTATGAGGTATATTTTTATTACTATTTATATTGGGTATATATCTAGTACTGGAAAAGATACTTTTGAAAAGGTAACTTTTTTAATAGTTGGTACTAATTTTAAATCAGGTTTTTTTAAAAATTATTAACTCAACAAGGCGTTTGCGAGAGGTTTTTTTTTTTATAAAAATGAATAATATTGATTATTGTACAACATAGAACTATTTTATTATAGTAATTGTTGCACAATTATTTACAACTTTTTTTATAATAAAATGTATAAAAACGTATCTAAATTAGTCACCGGGTGCAGCACAAGGTAGAGTAATTATAGAGAGGTACCGGCTATATTCCACTTTGCTATGACGAAATTTTTGACGTTTCAATTTAAATATAAAATTAAATTTTAAATATGCCGAACCGATTCCCATGTTATTGGTGCGATAATATATATTAGTTGATGAATGATAATGTTCATAATTTTACACGTGATAACTGATAAGCACAGAGGCACATTGATAAGGATGATTTAGTTAACATGGTATAACACAAATTATGGGGTCGTTACCAAAGACTATATAAAAACGGATGTTATCTAATATGGCTGCACTGTAGAAGGGAGGAACCAATTTATTGAAGGGACGTCGGACGGCAGCAGTCGGCTCCTCTCTGCTCTCAGACATTTCACATTGGTTAACGGTTATTTACTTTTTCTATGTGCTAACGTACTTACCTAAGATTTAACAATATTTTTCAGATAACAGTTTTGTTTTCAATTAAACTGTATTTCATTCAGTTATTATGGATTTTTGGTGTACTTTGGTTTGATAATAATATACAATAATTTTATATTATCTACAAGATATACATACATCTCCTGTTTACCAGTTACAGGAACTACCCGCAAAAAATTGTCAACAATTCCAGATCCAGGTAAAATATAATGTTTTTGAACTATACCGTTTTAAATAACACTTTCCTAATAATTATTGCTTATTTCCGATAAAAAAACGTGCGATACGCACGGCAAGCAAGTGGAAAATAATACAACAAACCTAACCTGACAACTAAGTCTTTTGCTATGTAAATTAAATTAAAAAAAACACAGTTATAAGCTATTGTCACTACTAACATTAAAAATTCTCAAGACGGTTCTGTACGCTGGGTGGTCAATGAGTTCTATGAGACTATGATTTGGATGTTGACTAATCGTCTAAAAATACAATATTGGTCATAAGTGTACTTTACCGGATACCCTTTTTATGTTGTTGTCATAATATGTTTATTACACTGAATAAGAATCTGATATCAGAAATTGACAGGCTCCTCTAGTTCAATAGAATGAAAAATCTCAATTAGAAATATAATTGTATTGAGCGTAGGTATGAAAAATGATTATTTCTCTGCCCTTCGTGGTTATTTTTTCAACCTCGAGTTGCGTCGCCGACAATAGCTGCATGGTACAACGACGGTCTCTAGCCGCTACTGCTCCCCGCCGCCTAGTGTTAATGTGGAAAAGTTAAAGTAGCTATAACTTTTGAACTAGATGCGTCTGCCGATTTCTGATTTTAGATTCGTAACCAGAATAAAACACTAAAATAAGACAAAATAAGATTCGCCAAAAAAAGGGTGTCCCGTAAAGTAAATTTGTTCCCAATATTGTTTTAAATTACATGAAAAAAATGTGAAAATTTTAGTAAAATATAGGTATGGCTTATCTATACAAGGCTTTTAAAATGATTCATCTGATTTCAAAATATCTTATTTATTCTTAAATTTGAGTCATTACAAGTTATAAGTAAGAAATTACATTAAGTTTTTGTTACCAGAAAACATTTCCAAAATAAATACAACAAAAATACTAAGGTGAGGTAAATTTTTTTGGAAAATCTTATAAGCACACGTCTCTTGATAATTGATAAATCATTTTTTTTTTAATATTATAATAAAATCCATAATATGTTAAAGACATTAGATAAAAAAACAAAAATTAATAGAATATTAAAATAATTATATATGTTTATTATTGTCTTTGTATATTGACGTTATTAATATTTTGGTAATAAAACATTTGCATCGGTGAGTTGATCGGATCGATTCATAATACAAAAAGTAATTTATACAAGCTGGGCTATTTCCTATAATAATTTCTACAGTTTAAATAACTCTCTAATACAGGGAATGTTTGTTTTAGTGTTTCTAGAAAAAGCAGCAAAGAAGTTAACAAATTAAACATTAAACAAATAATTGAGGAATGCTTAAGATTTTATTGAAAATCTCAAAATGAAACGTACAAAAAGTATCAGCTGACAATGGAAAATTGAAGAATTAAAAATCAATTGCGGTTCTTCAAATACAATATAGCAAGTACTTGAGAAAAATACTCACAAGCATACTTCACCTTCGTAGTAAAAGTGTTTTTTCTACACCTATTTCTTAAGCCCTACCAATGTGAAGTGTGCTTAAAGTATATTTCTCAAAATGTCTACCATGCAAACTCCAGTAAATAGGTCAATAAGCGCACAGTTCAACACATAGATTTAGTATTACAATGAATCTAGTTTAGTTCTCGTTTTTTTTAGCTATAAACATGAATAATAACTTGTTAAAAAAATTGTTTTTGTCTATAACTCCAAAAACTAAGTATGACCAAAAATATCTGAAAACACCATTTATGTTTATTGTAAAACATTATTTTTTTTTAGAGATAACTAATAAACCTTTTTTTTTTTTTTTAGTAGAAATACATGATATTTTTAGTGCAACATGCAAATGTACAATAATTGAAAAAAAGGGCAACTACTTGTGACAAAATGACGGTCTACAATGATGAACAAAATAAAGACATGCGCCAGAAAAAGTCCTAAAAATAAAATTGTGCTGAAATACACTCAGGTGAGGTGAAATTTTTGAAAATACACAACAATTTTACTTGTAATTTAGAATAAAAACATTTTTTTGTTATTTCGTGGTTGTGAGTCCTCTTCTTGTTAAGCAAGCTAGTTGTTGTTTGGCAAGAGTTATACATATAATACCTAATGTCAAAAGACACAATGGGATGAGTAAATAAATGTAATTATAAACATAGATGGATAGCAAAATTACAACTTACATTTAACTTAGCAGATGTCTTTTTTGAGAAAAATACTTTCAAGCACACTTCACATTGGTAGTAAAAGTGTTTTCGCTACACCTGTTTAGTAAGTCCTACCAATGTGAAGTGTGCTTAAAGTTATTTCTCAAAATGTCTACCATGAAATACATAAACTCCAGTCCACAGGTCAATATTGGTGCACAGTTTAACACTGAAAATCAATAATTCTACTCATTCATATACAAGTGTCGTGTCGGAATTCGTTTACTCAGTCGACTTGCACAGATGTATTTTTTTGAGGAGAATGCTTTAAACACACGTTACATTTGTTTGATAATCACTACCAGTGTGGCGTGTGCTTGAAATATTTTTCCTAGAACTACCACCGTGAAGTACACAAACTACAGTGGACGAGTCAAATAATCAATATTGGTGTACTTGTAAGTATAAGTTGACCTAACCTAACCTAACCTCGGGTAATTTTCAAAATGTGTCTTTCGTACGCTTAAGTCGATGGTGCTTTTAGATTTTTCTGCATTACATGATTATAACATCTTGTAAAATAGTTTTATTTTAACTATAGCGTAAAAATTTTGTGTGACCACTGATCTAAAATCGCCATTGGCTTTATCTTAAAAAAAAAATAATACTTGTTAGCTACACTGGATTTGTTCCAAAATGTTTTGTGTTGTACATTTTTCTTTACTCTACTTTGTTGGTTTTTTATTTGTTATAATTAATGTAATATCTTAAGTTCTATTCATTTGATACGTCATAGTAACGACCCCGTTCACGCTAAACGCATTAGTGCCCCGTCCTCATTTTGTTTGTTAAAAATTTATTTCACTGAAATTTCATGTTTTTTCAAATCCGCCAAAATGAATTTAGTAATATATTCACAATTATTAAGTATAAAGGTACTTGATAGGACTAAAAAGTAAAAAATAAAAAAATAAAACTTATAAAGACATGCTTTTCTAAAATATAGTAAAAAAGTGAACTAAAAAGTAAAAAATAATTTTACCACAAGAACAATTTAACAATCAATTGTAGCCCTTTTTAAAAAAAATTTAATTACTTAGAAAACAACTGAAAATCAACTACAATTTTGAATAATGTTGAACATCTTTAAGTATTTTTGACCTAAAAGAAAAGCGTGGCCTTATTAAACAAATTCTGCATTCATCGAATTAAATAATTTTGAAATGTATATGTCACACACTAAAATTTAACTAAACTTAAAATAACAACAAAAAAAAATACAATATAAAACATTATCTGAAATTTTATCTGATAAATTTATTAGGGACTTAGTTGAATAGAGCCCGCGCTTTTCTTTTTACTCAACAACTAAAGACTTGGTAGCTTGTTTTTTTTTGGGCTGTTCAGGAAATATATGACTTCCAAAACCTAGGATAGGTAATTATATAATGATTTCTAAATAAAAATATCATTTTAACGGTATTGCATTAAAAGTTAAATAATTTTAGAAATTCACAAAAACAAACGTATTAAAATAATATCTTATATTGTCAATATAGATTAATATCATTGTATATTTCTTAAAGGAATAATTAAAAATATTCGTATGTAAAACGTTTAAAATAATGATTAATTCAGTTAAAACACTTAGTCCTTTATAGCGTTCTTTCGGTCACGCTCCACGAATACCGCCATGAAGAACTCCGTAATGTACAAATGTTCGTCGTCTAAAAAGTACAATATTTTAAGTTAAGGAATTTATTTTATTTTGTCTCTAGATCTACTTCAGCAGACGTGAACACACTATAATTACATATTAACTATTGTTGAAATATAAGCAATATTTTTCTGACAACACTTTTTACAATTGTAAAACTACTTCATCCCTCTCGCGTTGAAATCATGAAGATGTTTAAATAAAAAAGTTACAGTCTACCGAAAACATAATGGCTAAAATTAAAAAACATGGACCATGCTTTAGCTTGGTAGCTCCTAAATATGGATTATTTTTTATCTATAATCTCCTTGAGATTAATTACATTATGTTCTGGCCAAAACGTTTACATTACGACGACGACGACTCGTTTTATTATACGTTTAAAGTAGGCTCGCTACTTTCGTGACGCTATTTCGTGTCGTTATTTTGTATCGTGTTCGAGCTGAGAGGCCTAAAGCTAAAGCATTTTTTCTTTCTATCTTAAAATCTTTACTATAATATTTGTATTTATATAATTTATGAAAAAATCTTCAATTTAATAAAGTGTGTTTTTATGTAGATATTATCATGGCGGTTTCTCGAGATTTATTTTACTAATTATAACTGTTAAAATCTACACGTATGTCGTATATAGATCCTACTTTATGCTCGTCCTCACTCTTAATGATAGCTATTAATAACTTAAGCAGATTTCGTTTACGCTAAAATTTCCAATATTACCTTCAGTATCTAATTCTTTGAAGGTAGTGTCAACGTCTTCGATCTGGTATCGAGGTTCTTGAATTTTCTTAAGTTCTTCCTTACTGAGTAAACCGTTTTTGTCGACGTCATAATTAGAGAAATGCAATAAAATATCTCTAACTGAATCGGTAGAATATACGGGTCCATTCTGAGAAATCAACAAAGTATCTCTTTAGATTATATAGTGCACAAGAGGACGGTACCTATCGTCATTTGTATTGTGCGAATAAAATATACTCTATGGGACATGGGCTGTGATTGTATTGAGTTCACTGAATTTCCATTGTAAAATAGAAGAACATATTCAATTTATGGCAATATTTTGGTAGATCCGATAATTTTTTTTTTGTTTATTTTAATAAAATATTATAAAAATGGTTGGACTACCTCCCTACCAAGCTAATTATTTAAACTTTTGAAACTTTAATGGTAACACATACATTATCATTATCTTATTAAATTAAGAGTATTTTGGATAACTTTTTTTGAAGTTTCAAGTATAGGGTTGGAGGAAAGGTGGATTGTAGTGTTATTTCTTACCTAACTAACGGTATTTCCCATCCTGTCCTAATTTATAAGCGCCTCTAACATTAAAAATAGTTTTTAAATAGTTTTTTAAAACAAAAAAAAAATGTCTTATAAACTTTATGAATTATTGAGTGGTTCGCGGTAAAATGATTACTCTTTAATAATGAATAAAAATGTAGTTTTTCTATAGTAATTACTGTAATAGTCGGACAATCAAAAAACTATAACCAATAAACAACCCTTATTGCTCGATTAATGAGTGTACACAAATCAAGCTCTTAAGAAAAATGTCCTATACTTTACTTTTTTAATAAATGGGTGTGTGCATCTCATTAAATTATAACTTAAAAGATAATCGTAATAAAATTATTCATATTACTTCTTCGCTGGCCCCTTTGTTGTATTCTGCTAAAACAAGCAACAGTTCTTGCAACTGAAAAGGAGTCTTTCCTATAATCAAAATGTTAAACACATTTGTTATTTTATTAAAATAATACATATATTAATACAATCAGTCGGGAATCACTTTTTTAAATTAAAAAAAAAATTTTAATGTAATTTCAATTATTCTATTAATAATAAATAAAACATTATTTAAAACTCTATAAATAAAACGTAATTTGTTTATTATTTATAGATGTCAAAATATCTCAATTAATTTAAAAATAAATAAATCGTATGTAAAGAATAATATTGCTAACAAATAATTCGAAACAAACAACTAGTGTTGATAAATTTGTTCATAAAAAATTCAAATAAGAAAATTAGTAAATCATAATATTTTCTTATTGCTTCGCATATATAAAAAGTTGTTTTGCCAACTCTGCATAGATCTATAATAATAAACGAGATGATATCAAAAATATATTCTTACGTCTGGAATCAAAAACCAAAACGTCTTCGTGTTCTTCTTGAACTAAAGATAACTTCTTGATAAACTTGCTTATTGCAACAGGGTCAATTTGATCGCCATTTATTTTGTTATTCTTATGAAAATGGATTAGTTCCTGAACGTGATGTTTGTTCAATCCTCTGCCCTAGTAGTAGTGAAGTACAAGTATTAAAATCATGTAAATATTAAGTATACGGATAAAGTTAAAATTTTTTTTTTCTTATGCTATGATGCGCCAAATTTACAAAATACATTTTTCTTAGGCATGTTTAAACGCTAAAGCATAGTTATATGAGTATTTTGTCAAGCCTTTAACGAAACCCTATCCTTACTTTTGGTTTTACTTTCAAAAAGGCCATTAAGAAATACGGGGCGGACATTGTTTCACCTATAAAAATGAACTTAAATTATCAACCTGAGAAAAATAATTAAAAGCTTCGTTAACTCAATAATACAGTACTCGTTGTAAGTATCAACGAGTCTTCAGCTGAATCTTTCATTAAGACTTTAAATATTTTTCTTATTTCGTCTACTAATTGTTTTTTGACGTCTTCTTCAAGAGTTAAAGCTTTAACTACATTTTTTACTTCGTCGTAGTTAAGTAGTCCGCTGTAATCGAACCACGGGTCGAATTTGTTAAACAAGCCCACGTACATTTGTACTTCGAAAGACGATATACTTTGTAGCTATGTAAAAAAAAAACGTTTATGGAAATAAGAAAATCAGATTAATCTGAAATTGTTCAATATTTTTTTATCGTTATTACCTTCCAGTTGTCTAAATGCTTGTCTTTACCGGCCATATATACCAAAAGATCTTGTACTTGTTGAGCGCAAGTCCTACCTATATTTAAAAATAAAATAGACAAAAATTATAAACAATTTTTAATCGAGCTAGCCAGGACGAGAGCGTTAAAATTGTTATACAGCATTATTTTACAATTTTTGTGTTTAAGTGGGAGGGGGGGGGGTTTTAACACGATTACAACCGAAACGTTTAACAGATACTTTATTACCTCTTTTGTGTTCAAAATCGAAATTATTTTTCTTGCATAGTTCTAAGGTATGCTTTTTTTTTGTTTTCCAAATATTTTAACAATATTTTTTACTTGTTCCTCATTGAGTCCCATGCTCTATAAAGTATTATAAGTATAATGATAATATTAAATAGTATTATTATTATTATTTAATTTTACCTGTGTCACGGTCACGAAGTACAACGCGCAAAGAATAACAACACATTTGAAATGCATAATGTTTGTTTTTTTTTTCAAAAACTTTGTTGAGTCTGAATTAATTTTTCGATACCAAAGACGGATGAACAGTGAAATTCGATTCGACTGGAGGTGTCTATAGTGTTAGTGTATAGTCGTTTTTCATTTTATTTTATTTCTATAATGTATACTTGAAAAGTTGTTTTCGACACAACGGTACTGTTTAAAAACAGTGTAAACATTGTGAAAAATATGGCTTTCTTGCTTATGTGAAATCTAATAACAACATATTTTTTTTTGGCTGTATGTACATCGCAAAAACATGATTTAGCGAACAATGAACGTTAATAAATCTTCATATGATAATAATATTATTCTTTTAAGTAAAAACAAATAATTTTTATACACTATACCTATTATGCGGTTAGGTACATTTATTCAAACGGATGAGAAAATTCTTCTGAAATTTGTATAGTCACCAAACTTATCCATAGATTCCCCGAACTTAAATTGAGCACCATTCGTACTTAATACTAATAGTAGAAGTCAGAAAATCATAGTTTCACGGTTATAAAAAAAATATTAAACATAATATTATAATGTGATGATTTGGCATAACGGACAATTTCTCATTGTCGCCTTAATATTTGTTAAAAACCGCTTCTACGCTCAAAAGTCTAAATTCATTGAGTTAAATAATTTTAAAATGTATGTGTCACACGCTAAAATTGAACCAAATTTAAATTACAAAAAAACTTGCATCTGATAAATTTATTAGGGACTTAGTTAAATAGAGCCCGCGTTTTTCTTTTTATTCGAAAATTAGAGATGTTTAACATTATTTAAAACTGTAGTTAATTTTCGGTTGTTTTCAAAGTAATTGACATTTAAAAAAAAAATGTGCTACAATTTATCGGTAAACTGTTCTTGTAGTAAAATAGAATAATAGTTTGTATTCAACCACTATGTCTAAATCTTCAATTAAAGACGAATTTGTCTGCTGGATATTTTAATACTTTGGAAAATTACATAATTAGTAATATAACTTTTATGACAATTTATCTATTGTCATTTTTTCCATTTAAATATTTTACTGCTTTTTTAAATTACTTATCTCTTGTTTGATTACATTTTGAAATCATTTTTCGCGAATTCATAGTCATAAACATGGGCGGATGTACGGTACTCACCGTGGACTTTAAAGCTTCGGCACTCACTAAATCTTAAATTTAACTGCTAATTATTATACAGCCATAGCCGTCCGAAATTCACACTTATTCATTCATTAGTTCATTTTAATCATATTTCATATTGCATTTGTGTTGTTGAAATCCATTGTATTTGTCAGCTATTGTGTTAATCTGTATGCTTATATTTTTGTGCAAATTCTATGTTTATGTTCCTATTCTTCTCTTATTTGTAATTGGGTGTAATTAACCCGTTTAAAAATACAGTAAATAAATCAATTGCTCAACGATTACATTAAAGGGATTGAATGAAGGAATGCATGTTATTACGGAAGTCGATTGTTGAATAACTGATTCATTTACTACAAAAAGACAAATTTGAGCAAATAAAATAGGACTTAAACACAATTTTAAATGAAATATCATTAGTCGATTTCTACATTAACCTAGAAAAGTGGCCGATTTAATCAAATATTTTTACATAATTGATATCTAACCATCCTGAGGTGGTCTAAAATGTCCAACAAACAGGCCACTTCAACCCCCTTGAGATGGGTCATAACATATTCACTGGAATCAAACTTATAAATTTTACAACAGTTTTTGGCTACAATAAATTCTGAGCATTTTCTTCAGTGTCTAATAAGTAAGCATGCTGCTCCCAATACACGTTCAATCAAGATTGTCAATGTATTATTTTCACTTCAAAATATCTATTTGTATCATAACGCTTTTTAGTGACATACGAAACCCTTAAAAAGTAAAACGTTTTTTTTTTAAATTAACTTTGAAATTTATAGGAAATACGTTACTGTTTTTTATGTAGCCTTTGAGCTACTAGGGAAGGTATTCTAGAGATGGGCTCTCCCTCCTTTAGTTACACCTATGGATTTTTATGGGAAAAATCACCTTCGTTGACGTATTTAACCTATGTTTTCAAACAGGGTTTTGAACCCGATTTGTATTTGAATTTCACAGTAATAGTTTTCAAAACAGAAATGTGCATGTATATAAACACCTATACAATGTGTTATACCTACGCTAGGAAATGTGTCAAGGAAATTTTGTAATCTTCAGTATAAAAACTCTCATATATACATATTCATATGAATATCGTAACAAAGCCTTTGTATAGTATGTTCTTTTTCGAATTCCAGCAAGTATAATTATAATTTCAACCATTGCATCAACCCTTAACCTAGCCGGTTGTTTTTTAAATTGTTCTCAATTGGCAAAGTGAAATATAAACGGATATTTTACCGATCGTTTCAATTGAAACATCTATTGGTCTATCTAGTGGCCAATTTATAAAGATAACATAATGTTTAAACTCTGCTTTCTTTTTTACTTTTGTTCAACTCCTTGTGGAAGCAAGCTCTTTAATGTGTAAAACCTCAAGTGTAATTGCATAATAATAATATGTTTCATAAAGTTATAGCCTCAAGGTATTTAAATAATTTTTAGAAACTTTGATAAAAATTCCTAATTAATTTATCCGATAATATTAAAATAATATTTAAAAAAAAAAATACAGATTGATATTTAATAGTATACTTAACTACGACATTATCATCGAATCATCATACCTATATATCACTACACAATATTTGCAATTCCATTTAGATTTTCTATGTCAATGTAATCATTTTATCTCATTTATCTTTAATGGCGACAGACAATCCGGGTTGACAACCCGTTTTGGACATTGTCTAGTAAACATAATCTCATTTACTGATTGATATTTTAAAAATGTACAAATTCACCGTTAAAGTTTTATTAATCATTTTTCCCATTAATCTATATTTTTTCTTACAATAGAAAACAAATCGAAAAAGGCATGCCTTTGAAAATTGTTTAATATAGCAATCAATCATGTCGGTAAAAGCGTTTTGACATTTTCTAAGTAACTAATAGAATTTTGAGATTTTAAATTGCCGTGTGGATAATTATTATTGTGCGACTTGGCTTGGTGAAATGGCGGCGACGGGCATCGTGATCAGTATCAAAAAGGAATCAAACGGCTGGTGTGTAAACACTAAAAAAGAAAGCGGACTGCACGAATGCGACGTTTGCGTGAAAACGTTTTAGATACATGTATGTATCTACATTTGTGGCCTTTGTCCGCGTTTAGGTTTGTTCATACAAATAGATAATATATGAATAATTATTAAATATATTAGAAACCAGCAGAGTATCTCATTCAGCAAAATGATATCTAACAATTATTTTCATGCTGTCTATAGTGTCTTTCAGTTTAGTTTATTCTTGTAGCAAAAATAGTACAGTGTTATTGATCAAAAAACATATTATTCAGATAAATATTGTTCGCAAAACGGCTATAATATTTTTTTAATTAAAAAAAATGTAAGCTATTTTTTTATTTGTTTACTATGTAGGTATACATATTTATTCTATATTTTATATTTATAAATATATGTAATCTATAGATTTGTAAAATATAATCAACAATTTTTCTAATCTTAATGTTTCTAAAATATTGTAAGATTTTTTTTTAAATTTTTAGTACGTATATTTTTATACCGTTTTCGATAAACATAATAACCATATTTTTGTGATTGTTGGGAACTATATGGCTTGCAAAGCCTAGGATAGATAATTATAATAATTTCGAAATAAAAATAGATAGCCTGTACCGTAGTGTTGTATCGTCAATCTCTTTTTGTTTATGTTTACCTTCACTTGAAAAGTGTCATTATAATTATTCATCAAGCGTAAATTCAGTTGATGTTCACTTGCTTTTTAACGTCCATAATAACTGTGTACTGTACGTCTGTACTTGACCAGTACAACGTTTTCAAAAAACGTATTAGTTTTTTATTTGTGCTGTTCAGGAACTATATGATTTGCAAAGCATAGAATAGTTAATTATACAATAATTTCGAAATAAAAATATAGTTTTTATGGTATTACATCATTTATATAATATATATAAGTTTAATTGTTTTATGAATTGACAAAAAAAAATTAATATCCTTTATTAATTATATGAATTGATATCGTTGTTTATTCGGTAAAGGAATAAATTCAAATATATTTTTAAAATTATACAGCCATGAAAATTATCTTAAAACATCAAAATTAACTGATTACCCCATAAGTAAAGCACTCACATAAATATTTGAATGTAATACAATAATTATAATATTTAATTCAGTAAAAACATTAAATTTTTCCAACGTTATTTTTTTACTATCCTTCTTCTCAGCGTATTTCCCTCATTTTCCGTCTTTTCAGTGTTCATTCCCTCATGCTCCTCCTTTTCAGCCTTCATTCGCTCATGCTCTGCCTTTTCAGCGTTCAATCGCTCATGTTTCGCAAATACCACCAGGCAAAACTCTGCAATGTTTAAATGTCCGTCACCTAAAAAGTACAATATTTTTAGTATAATATTTTTATAAGTTAATTTTATTTTGTGTCTTCTTCAACATTTTGATCACTATAATATCATATTAATTGTTAAAATATCATTCAACTTGTATTAGTGTAAAATCACTTCTTTCCCGCCGCGTTAAAATCATGAAAATGAACATATAAAAAACCTTAAAAATTATCTCATTAATAACCCTACACCCTTAACTTATGGACACATTTCCAATTTATTGGAGGTCGTTTCTTGTAGTTGTGACCGAATGATTACACAAACCCAGATAAAGGTCTGATGATTTATAATGTGATACATCTTTCCTTTTCATCTAAAAATCTTTAGTACAACATTTTTATTTATCGTGAAAAAATCTTTTTTTTTTTATTAACGTTTCTCTTATGTAGATATTAACCAAGGCGGTTTCTCGATACTTATTTCACTAATTCTAACTGTTAAAATCTACATGCCTATCAATATATATATCTATTATCTACACATGTATAACCGCCTGATCCTACCCTATGTTACGCATCATATATGCTACCCTATCATACACTATGAAAGGTAGTAATTAAAAAAAATTAAGCAGATTTTGTTAACGCTATAATTTCTAATATTACCATCCATATCGAATTCTTTAAACACAGTGTCAACGTCTTCGATCTGGTATTGAGGTTCTTCAATTCCTTTAAGTTCTTGCTTACTGAGTAAACCGTTTTTGTTGACGTCGTTATTAGAGAAATTTGATAAAACATCTCTAACTGAATCGGTAGAATATACGGTTCCAGGCTGAGAAATCAACAAAGTACCTTATTAGATTATGTATTGCACACAAAAACGTTACGCACTCGTCATTTTTTAGAGTGACAACATAGTTTGCGTGAATAAAATGAACTTTAAGAGTTGTGATAGTATTGAGTTCATCGAATTTTCATGGACACCTAGAAGAGCGTATCATCTATGTCAATTTTTTGGTAGATACATTAATACCTTTTTTGTACATCTTTAATGTTTAAATTTTTTTGTAATTTTTAATAAATTATTATTAATTAATTTGTCGACACATTAGCTTTGATTCGAGCAAATGATAGCAAGTGTGATGTTTTTCTATAGAAATAATAGTGATTGTCTGACAAAAAAACTATATCTATAAAATAATCCTCATTGCTCGATTAAGGAGTGCACACTATAGTTTATGCTCTTAATTAGAATTTTACGAAAACTTTCCTATAGTTTACTTCTTTATAAAATGGGTGCGTCATCCTAAAAGCATTTAAAAGTCAATAGTAAAAAAATAATTTAATATTACTTCTTCTTTTGTCTCTTTGTTATATTCTGCTAGAACAAGCAAAAGCTCTTGCAACTGAAAAGCAGCCGTTCCTATAATCAACATATTGGTACATTTTTTATTATATTAAAATATATTCTTAGAACTAGTCGGGAAACATTTAAAACTAAAAATAAATCTTTAAATTATAATTATTTCATTAATAATAAATAAAAAAAACGAACATAAACATTATTAAAATCTCTATAAATAAAACGTAATTTGTTTATTATTTATTGATGACAAATTATCTCAATTAACTAAAAAAAAAATAAAGTCGATAATTAAAAATAATATTAATAACGAAAAATTCAAAACAAACAGCTAGTGTTAATAAATTTGTTCATTAAAAATAAAATAATGAAAAATAATATATATTAAATGATAATTTTTTAATTGTTGCTTTATATGAGTTTTTTTTGCACCTCTACATAGACCTATAATAATAACAAACGAGATAATAACAAAATATATGCTTACGAATGGAATCAAATACCAAAAGGTCTTCGTGTTCTTTTTTAACTATAGATAAGTCTAGGAAAAACTTTGTTATTTCAACTGGGTCAATGTGCTTGCTATCTATTTTGTGATACTTGTATAAAAGGATGAGTTCCAGAATTAGTTTTTTGTTCAGACCTCTGCCCTGTGTACAGATATTTAAACTATGTAGATATTAAGTATACTTAAAGAGTTTAATTTTTTTTTAAAGGCTACAATGTGCCAAAATTTACAAAATACATTTTTCTTAGACATGTTCAAACACCATGTCAGGCAAAATCATAGTTATGTGTATTTTGTCAAGCCTTTAACGAAATCATATCCTTACTTTTGGTTTTACTTTCAAAAACGCATCTAAGAATTTTGGGGCGTTAATTGTTTCACCTATAAAAATTAATTTAAATTATCAACCTAAGAAAAATAATTAAAAGCTTCGTTAACTCAATAATACGGTACTCGATATTGATAGCAACGAGTCTGAATCTTTCATTAAGACATTAAATATTTTTTTTATTGCGTCTGCTAATTTTTTTTTGACGTCTCCTTCTAGATTTAAAGCGTCAACGACTTTTTTTACTTCACTTTTGCCAAGTTGTCCGCTGTGATCAAACCACAGGTCGTATTCGTTAAACACGCCTATGTAAATTGCTACTTCGTAAGATGACAAACTTGAGAGCTATGTAAAAAAAAACGCGTATAAAAATAAGAAAATCAGATTAATTTGAATTTATTTAATATATAATTTTTTTGTTATTACCTTCCAGTCGTCTAAATTTTTATCGTTAGTGGCCAGAAATACCAAAAGATCTTGTACTTTTTGAGCGTTTGTCCTACCTATAAATAAAAAAATGGTAAACAATTTTTAATTGAGCTAGTCAAGACGAGAGCGTTAATTTGAAAAATTGTTAAATACTGAAAAGACGGACGATATTATTTTACAATTTTTGTGTTTAAGTGGTGGGGGGGGGGGGTTACACATGATTACAACCGAAACGTTTAACAGATACTTTATTACCTCTTTTGTGTTCAAAATCTAAATTGTATTTTCTGCATAGTTCTAAGGTAATTAAGTCTATGCGGTTTTTTTGTTTTCCAAATATTTTAACAATATTTTTTACTTGTTCCTCATTGAGTCCCATGCTCTATAAAGTATTATAAGTACAATGATAATATTAAATAGTATTATTATTATTATTTAATTTTACCTGTGTCACGGTCACCAAGTACAACGCGCAAAGGATAACAGCACATTTGAAATGCATAATGGTTGTTTTTTTTTTCAAAAACTTTGTTGAGTCTGAATTAATTTTTCGATACCAAAGACGGACGAACAGTGAAATTCGATTCGACTCGAGGTGTCTATAGTGTTAGTGTATAGTCGTTTTCCATTTAATTTTATTTATATAATGTATACTTGAAACGTTGTTTTCGACACAACGGTACGGTTTAAAAACAGTGTAAACATTTTGAAAAATATGCCTTAATTGCTTATGTGAAATCTAATAACAACATATTTTTTTTTGGCTGTATGTACATCGCAAAAACATGATTTAGCGAACGATGAACGTTAATAAATCTTCATATGATAATAATATTATTCTTATAAGTAAAAACAAATAATTTTTATACACTATACCTACTATGCGGTTAGGTACATTTATTGAAACGGATGAGAAAATCCTTCTGAAATTTGTATAGTCACCAAACTTATCCATAGATTCCCCGAACTTAAATTGAGCACCATTCGTACTTAATACTAATAGTAGAAGTCAGAAACTCATAGTTTCACGGTTATAAAAAAAATATTAAACATAATATTATAATGTGATGATTTGCCATAACGGACAATTTCTCATTGTCGCCTTAATATTTGTTAAAAACCGCTTCTACGCTCAAAAGTCTAAATTCATTGAGTTAAATAATTTTAAAATGTATGTGTCACACGCTAAAATTGAACCAAATTTAAATTACAAAAAAAACTTGCATCTAATAAATTTATTAGGGACTTAGTTAAATACAGCCCGCGTTTTTCTCTTTATTCGAAAATTAGAGATGTTTAACATTATTTAAAACTGTAGTTAATTTTCGGTTGTTTTCAAAGTAATTGACATTTAAAAAAAAAATGTGCTACAATTTATCGGTAAACTGTTCTTGTAGTAAAATAGAATAATAGTTTGTATTCAACCACTATGTCTAAATCTTCAATTAAAGACGAATTTGTCTTCTGGATATTTTCATACTTTGGAAAATTACATAATTAGTAATATAACTTTTATGACAATTTATCTATTGTCATTTTTTCCATTTAAATATTTTACTGCTTTTTTAAATTACTTATCTCTTGTTTGATTACATTTTGAAATCATTTTTCGCGAATTCATTGTCATAAACATGGGCGGATGTACGCTACTCATCGTGGACTTTAAAGCTTCGGCACTCACTAAATCTTAAATTTAACTGCTAATTATTATACAGCCACAGCCGTCCGAAATTCACACTTATTCATTCATTAGTTCATTTTAAAATAGGACTTAAACACAATTTTAAATGAAATATCATTAGTCGATTTCTACATTAACCCAGAAAAGTGGCCGATTTAGTCTAATATTTTTACATAATTGATATCTAACCATCCTGAGTTGTTCTAAAATGTCCAACAAACAGGCCACTTCAACCCCCTTGAGATGGGTCATAACATATTCACTGGAATCAAACTTATAAATTTTACAACAGTTTTTGGCTACAATAAATTCTGAGCATTTTCTTCAGTGTCTAATAAGTAAGCATGCTACTTCCAATACACGTTCAATCAAGATTGTCAATGTATTATTTTAACTTCAAAATATCTATTTGTATCATAACGCTTTTTAGTGACATACGAAACCCTTAAAAACCCTTAAATAGTTTTCAAAACAGAAATGTGCATGTATATAAACACCTATACAATGTGTTATACCTACGCTAGGAAATGTGTCAAGGAAATTTTGTAATCTTCAGTATAAAAACTCTCATATATACATATTCATATGAATATCGTAACAAAGCCTTTGTATAGTTAGTTTTTTTTGGCGAATTCCAGCAAGTATAATAATAATTTCAACCATTGCATCAACCCCTAACCTAGCCGGTTGTTTTTTAAATTGTTCTCAATTGGCAAAGTGAAATATAAACGGATATTTTACCGAGCGTTTCAATTGAAACATCTATTCAATTGCTGTTAAAACGAAATTGTTATTGTGTTTTCTGCTGTTGTTGTCGTTGTAACTGTTCTTATTTGTACAAATTTATCATATGCGAAATTATTACACTGAAAAACAACTTTTTTTCCATATAGGTCGGTATTATTAGTTTTTATAACTTTATGCGAATTGTTGTTTTCGATATTCCACAGTATTTTTTTGTTCGATTACATATAAAAGCAATTTTCATAGATCAAATAGATTTACACAATAAATACAGTATATCTTGGTAACCTCTATTTTAAGTTTAATTTTATTTCTTAAAACTACAAATAAAGAAAAAAGATTAATTAATCCCACTATTTTTCAAAACAAATATGCTTTGCTTAAAAGTTAATTTAATATAATACAAGTCAGCGCTTAATTATCAAAATGTAATCTATAACACGTGATAATTACGAAGCGATTTAAAATTATATATATATTTTTTATTAATTGAATACAGGGTGATCATATTATTATCGTGAACTATTGTATATTTACACTATTTACATGACTTGAGGTTTCTCCCACTTGGATGTCATCCAAGTAATATAATACCCCACTCAAGCTTGTTTCTATACAATGTGATTTAAATTTTTCACCATTTTGTAATGGATTTTTCCTTTGAGAATATCCGTCGATAGCCATACTTAAGCTTAGGCTACTATTTGTTTTACGGACTATTAAAAGTAACACTTAGATGTGCACAAAATAAAAAAAAATTGTAATTCGAACATCGACAATTTTATATATTGTTTCTGTCGCTCGATCGATGTATTTTTTTGCTTAAAATTTATAAACATTAAGGGATGGCAAAAAAAAAAAAAAAAAATGACTAAAACATTCTCATGTGTGCACAAGTGCCGAAATTGTATACTTTTCGAAAATATTATAACTTTAGCATTTTTAGTATAAAGGGTTACCAACAAAATTACACACGGTGAACCCCAAAATTTCAACAACCCTCCTTCCTCCTGGGAAAAAGGCTGAATGTTTTTAAAACTTGTTTGGTGCAATTTAAAGGTTTAACAACTAACAAGTCAAATAAATTCCAAATTTTTGTGGAATTTAAACAGTTTCCAATAGAAAAGATAGTATTTTTTTCTATATTTCACTTTTCGAAGCAAAGCTTTAGGGATTTAAGTCGGGAAAATTAGACCGAAGGTATATTATCTAGAATGGAACTATAACATATTGTACAATTTTCCCAAAAAAAAAAAAAAAACTGTGATCAAACTTATTTTATATTAAGGAAAACCCCCCCAAATAAGGGGAAAATTACACTTTTACTGTAGTCAATTTCCAGGTCGCTATGTGTGAGTGAGTAAATAGACAATGAAAATATTTCATTATATTGTTAACAACGATATATGGGTTATTATAACAATACATTTATATAGAGAGAACCTATTTTATTTTTGTGACCAATTTATAAAGATAACATAATGTTTAAACTCTGCTTTCTTTTTTACTTTTGTTCAACTTCTTGTGGAAGCAAGCTCTTTAATGTGTAAAACCTCAAGTGTAATTGTCATTTAAATGTATTGTTGTATGTTAAGTATGTAATCGGTGAATGTACAACTAACAAACTGTGAGCATTCACTTGTTTTTCGTTGATAAATGAACCATTTCATTCTATAGTCACTCTTACATTATAGATTCCAATATAGAAGAGTGGTTTTATCTAACGACTAAAAATTGTTTAATTGAAATTTTTTATTAAATAGTCAATGTCAACTGGTTTTACCAGAGATAACAAAAAGTGAATACATTTAAAACAAAAATGTAACAAATGTAACCCAAATCATATTCACCCTTAAACTAAAAATTCATTTTTAAGCACATAATTGACATTAGGTACAATGCTCTTATCGATATTTGTTTTTTTTATCTGCGATCACTGGATTGCTCTTTGAGGCCCAAATTTGGGTTTCCAAACCATAATGTGTGAGGTTTTATTTTATGCTCTGAATTTTCGTTGTACGTTATAAATGCGTAAACAACACACATTTTTTTTTGCGTTTAATTTACCTTAAATTCGTGTCGGTATGAAAAAAACATATGAGTCATAATAATACACATAAAAATGCGTTGTATACCTTTGGGTAGAATTTACAGAAATGAGAAAATTGTAAATATATTTATAATATATTATTATTTATAATATAATATTAAAAAAACTATAAATTATTATGAATACATATATTTTTTGTATTGTATTGTATTTTATTTTTATCCGTGTTCCTACAATTGGTCTTAGAACACTTAAAATTGTCTACATCCGGTCATAAATAATATAACTATAATTATTTTTACATTCAAAATTTAAAACATTTATTATTACTTTTCTAAATAATTGTATATTCACCTTCTTAAACGGGAAAACGTATTGAAAACACGTTTTAAGTTGTATTATTTATTTAAAATAAGAAGACTACTACTGTTTTGATTTATTGTTTTGTATGCTTGTTCAAACAGTCACAGTCATACACCAATGTCTTAAATAAGAAAATATTCGAAAACAAAAACCACATATTTTATCATCGACCTAGTTAAATTATTTGAAGTCTCTAACGTTTAAAACGATTTTGATAATTATTTTATTTTGGGTCCAATAATATTTTTTTTGAGTAATTGAAATTGTAGGGCAATTGTCAGTATTCCGAATTTAGTTTTATAAATGTATAGAAAAAAATTATATTTTAAGACTAACAGAATACCTTTTCTTATGGAATATTTTAAAATTAATTTGAATATTTGGATAATAATGTGGATAATTTTTTACTATAAATAAATCCTTTCGCCGACTAGTATATAATTTATTACATCTTAGATTAGTATTAACATTTTTCATCTGGAATTTCAATGAAATTTATTCTTTACACTTGCAATTCTTTTGTTTTAATATTTCTCGCTGACTCCTTCACAAACATTAGCTTAAATGAGTCAGTAGATTGATGGAGAAAGGAATTTTGAAAAAAAAAAAAACAAATAGAAATAAACGAACTATCATCAGACATCACGTATTTCGAGTTAAGGCCTTAAGTCGTAACAACATCACATATAAAAAAAAATGTTATAATTTGTTTTTATGCATTACAAAATTCATTGTATAATATGTTTTTAAATAATTACTAAGACATAACCTAATTAAATTTATACTATTTTTTACGTTAAGATAAAAAATAATAGAGATTGTTATAAAGCTAAAAAGTCTTATTCCTCCTAAATCAACAAAACAATGTTGGAAAATGTGGACGTGAATAAATAATGATTTAAATAAATACTAACAGTCAGTTTTTACAGTATTTCGTTTTACCAGTTGGAATAAATTGTTAATTGGAAAAACAGGTACTTACCAATGTCATTTTTTTTCTACAGGCATAATCGTTGTAGGAATTAATGTCATGGGGTAAAAATGGTAATTGTTTCGAGTACACTTTTTTCAAAATATGTAAACATTTCTTTCTGACAGTTTATCATACATCCACTTTTTCCAATCGCCATTTTTCCTACTGGAAAAAGTGGATATTGGTAAAAGTTGTAGCAATCCGTTTTCAGGTGTATTTCTTATCAGCTGTGATAACTGATGAGTGATAAGTGATTATTTTTCGTTGCTGACGTTTTAACTTTTAGAAGTAAAAGTAATGCTTAATAGTATTATTATTAATTTAACATTATAATATTATATTATTATTTTAACAGTTAACATGCTCGTCTATCTGTATTTCCATTCGATATTATTTAATATATTATAATAATAATTATAATAGGTACCGACCATGTCAATAATTCCGGATCGAGGTAAAAGTTAAAATTGTTTTCTACATTATACCATCTCAAAACACAGCTCTAATAAGTAATAACGATGATTATTATTTTACTTTATGTCTAGTTCCGAGCAGTAAATCAAAAAATAGTGTGAACGAACATCGAGCAAATGAAAGTGCAAATGATCGATCCTCTCAATTGAGTTTTTCAAGGTAAATAAAAGCAAAACTAAATCTGAAGCTTTTCACACCATCAACCACTGGTATTATGTAATACAATTTGTGTTGACACAGTGATATGTGTAGAACAGGTTTTTGCGTTTTCTTTATTTTCCAATTGTATCCAATGGAGATTTTTGACAAATCGTCTTCTATGGTCCTAAAGTAACAAAACAATCTCCTTGCCGATTACCAGGTAAAAACGTCAATCCAATCCGACTAATTTTCACACATTGCTTTCTTCCTACTAAAAACCACCTAATAAAAGGGTGATCCATTGCTAATCGACCTAACCTTAGATATTCAAATAATATAATGTTCTACCGTATCAAATGGCTTACACAAACCAGTATAGACTGCAACAACCTTACCGTCAATCTAATACCCAAACATAATACCCATCGTTGTTAAGCCGAACCGAAAAACTTTTTTCTTTATATTGAAATATAATCAGAATAAAATAATACACCATAGATTTATTTCTCAATTTTTTTAATTAAATTATATTTCCTTTTTTTTTAGTGTTGGTGAAGTGAAAAACAAGTTGATAGTTAAAAATGAAATAGTTGTGACGGACGATGGTTGCTACGAGCCAGCGCTGAAAATTGATGAGGAAAACGATCCGCTGAACGCAAAACTTACAGAGTAAAATATTTAAAATTACTACATTTTTGTATTTCAGTTGATGGTCTGTGTAAATTATGTTAACATTCCATGTGGACTATTCATTGTGAATTGTCCCAGACACCAAATTATATTACAAATTAAGTTAATTTCCTTTTGATTACAAGCAAGCGTTTTCTCAAAGGCAAAATAGACTATCAAAATATTTGGTTTTTTAAAAAAAACCTAAAACAAAAATTAACACATTGTGTTCAAATCAAGGCAATTTATTATGATGCTGTGTATGCAGCCAGGTCGATAACTGAAATGTTATTACATTTTTTACACAATTATATTTTGTTTATCAATATGTTGTATTTGGCTATCGGTTTTGGTAATAAATATAGATATATATTTTTAGTATTAATGAAACGTGGAAGGAGATGGAACTTAAATACGAAACAAATGAAACCGATGATTGTAACTACGAGACAAAGGTAAAGCTCGAAAGAGAAGACACACAATTTTGCGACAACTTTGAGGAAGATATAAAGCCCAACTATTTTATTGAATCGTATTATAACAATCGTTCGACAGCACAGAAAGAACCTCAAAACAGAATCGATGAGCATACATACAGGTAAAATTATAATATTAATTAAGTTTCTTTTTATATTTAAAATCATTTATGCTTATTTGGTTAAGACAGATAGGAAGGCGTTCCCCGAATGTTTATTATTTAAAATTTACAGTAAATTGTGTTTTTTTTTATTAGGTTTATTCTATATCATAGTCTCAACTTGTATACATTGTTTTTAGTGTTAGCGAGGTAGACATTTTGAATGGATGCAAGTTTGAATCTGTGGTAGAAGTTGACAGAAATTTGCCTTTGCTACCGGAATGGACCGGCCAATTACAGTCATTGGCTTGCAACACGTGTCAAAAGTCATTCTCTTCCAAAAGGAGAATTGTTCATCACATACAAGAAGCACATAATTTAAACTCAACAGTCCGAAATGGTCCTCGAAAAAAAATTGTCAAAAACCACAACGGGTGAGGATAATTTCAATCATTGCGTTCACCTAACGCTATGTTTCTCGTTTAGATAAAATCAAGTTGTCATTTTATAGTTTTTAATTATCTTAGAACTGTTGCACTATTTATAATGGGTTACTGAACTGAAGAGTGCATATAATATGTTTCATAAAGTTATAGCTTCAAGGTATTTAAATAATTGTTAGAAACTTTGATAAAAATACCTAATCAATTTATCCGATAATATTAAAATAATATTTAAAAAAATAAATACAGATTGATATTTAATAGTATATTTAATTACGACATTATCATCAAACCATCATACCTATATATCGCTACACAGAATTTGCAATTCCATTTAGATTTTCTATGTCAATGTAATCATTTTATCTCATTTATCTTTAATGGCGACAGACTGACAACCCGTTCTGGACAGCGAAACCATCGCTTAAAAACAATAATCTCATTTACTGATTGATATTTTAAAAATGTGTAAATTCACCGTTAAAGTTTTTTTTTTTTTTTTAATCATTTTTACCATTAAACTTTTCTTTTTTTTTTTACAATAGAAAACAAATCGAACAAGGCATGCCTTTGAAAATTGTATAATATAGCAATCAATCATGTCGGTAAAAGCGTTTTGACATTTTCTAAGTAACTAACAGAATTTTAAGATTTTAAATTGCCGTGTGGATAATTATTATTGTGCGACTTGTTTTAGTGAAATGGCGGCGACGGGCATCGTGATCAGTATCAAAAAGGAATCAAACGGCTGGTGCGTAAACACTAAAAAAGAAAGCGGACTGCACGAATGCGACGTTTGCGTGAAAACGTTTTCATGTAAAGCCGAGCTGGTAATACACGAACGGGTACATACGGAAGGAAAACCTTATAGGTGTAATGTGTGCAAGAAAACGTACAGTTGCAGCGGTGCGCTCAAGGCACACAAGTTTCTGCACACCGGTGAGAAACCATTCGAGTGTGTAGTCTGCGAAAGAAGGTTTAACAGAAAAGATCACCTGGCGGCACACGAGCGCTCTCACGCTGGCGAGAAACCGTTCAAATGCTATTTGTGCGAAAAAACGTTCACACTGAAAGCAACGCTCAAGAAACACGAAATGTATTCGTGTGAAGCGCAACCCGTCCGTACGGGTGAGAAACAGTATTGGTGTCGCGTGTGCAAGAGAATGTTTAGCTGCAGCGCTTCGCTCAAGGAACACAAAGCCGTACATGCCAGCCAGAGACCATATAAGTGCAGCTTATGCCCACATTCGTGTATCACAAAATGCGATTTGAGAAACCACGAGCGCGTGCACACCGGCGAGAAACCATTCGAGTGCGTGGTCTGCGGAAAGTGTTTTAGCCGAAACGGCAACCTCATAGCACACGAGCGCTTGCATGCCGGTGAGAAACCGTTCAAATGTTACGTGTGCGGACAACTGTTCGCCAAGAAAGAAACCCTCAAGAGACACGAGCGCGTGCATACCGGCGAGAGACCGTACAAATGTCGTAAGTGTAGACAAACGTTTACTCGGAAATATATTCTCGAGTCGCATCAAGCCGAAGCGCACGATTAGAATAATATTGTTTTACACCTCGCATGTTATTGCTTGGTAAATTTCTAAGACGTTCTAAAATAATTTGTCGTTACCGTATTTGTTGTTTCCTTCTTAAAACTTTAATTTGATGCGTATATATTTTTATCAGTTTTATTTCATGTATCTTTATTATTACTGTTGTTTTCTAAACGGATAAATTTCCATTTTATTTTTTTACCGATTAAAAAAAACCTAGAAATGTAAAAATTTATTTGTTCAGTGAACAACAGTAATAATAAGAATAAATGAAATACACTAATAAAACTGTACTCATTCAACTATTATATTTACATGATATTATAATAAGCGTTAAATGGATGATATTGAATATAGTAATAACAGTTTTGCATAAATGCAGTTTATTTTTCTAGTGTTTTTTTTTTTTATTAGAAATATATTATGTTATGTAGTTTATAACGAAAAAGCCGGATTGACAGATTTACCTTTAATATAATATTCATAAAAAACTACCTAATTAGTTAGGTAGGAAACCAGTTCAGTACTACCCTATCACAGTACACGGGCCAGTAAATTTTATTAAAATTTATCAAACTAAATTTTAATGGTTTGTTAATAACAATATTTTTCACTTAACAACATTAACTACAAATGTTGAGGATTTCAGATGTTAATTTGTAAAAATTATACAAACCTCAGCGCAACGATCCATAGACTTATTAAAAACGTTTTTTTATAGTTGACTAAACTGACCAACTATAACTGTACAACTAAGATAAAAATTATAAATCTATTTAAATACAAACGACAGTATAATAGTTGTAGAGTAATAAATCACCGTCAATAACATCGACTATTAAAAAAAAAAAAAAAGAGTGTAATTTAAGAGTTAAACGAGGTGCATACTACTAATACAAGTCTCATGTAATACAACATTATTC
>NW_026096458.1:0-35676 GCF_023614345.1 Adelges cooleyi
TATGTACAATTAACACATATGTATAGGTTAAAAGGCAAGCTGAGTCATTTGTGAATCTTTTAAGCCACAGTAGACCCATTTTGGATATGTATTTTTGGAAAAAAATTCAGTTTTTTGAAAATTTTGACCTAGGTCGAAATTTTGGTTTTTTCATCATTTCGACCATTTAAATCAATCAAATCGGCAATTTGACCATATATTCTGAAAGCTGACAAAATTCTCTTGAGTTTAGACTAGGTTTGATCGAATTTGGTGAAGAATTGTAGAATTATGTAGGTTTTAGTGTGTTTTTGTGTTGTTCATACCTTGGGTAAACCTAGTTTTTTCTTCCTATACACAAATATATGTACAATTAACACATATGTATAGGTTAAAAGGCAAGCTGAGTCATTTGTGAATCTTTTAAGCCACAGTAGACCCATTTTGGATATGTATTTTTGGAAAAAAATTCAGTTTTTTGAAAATTTTGACCTAGGTCGAAATTTTGGTTTTTTCATCATTTCGACCATTTTAATCACTCAAATCGGCAATTTGACCATATATTCTGAAAGCTGACAAAATTCTCTTGAGTTTAGACTAGGTTTGATCGAATTTGGTGAAGAATTGTAGAATTTATGTAGGTTTTAGTGTGTTTTTGTGTTGTTCATACCTTGGGTAAACCTAGTTTTTTCTTCCTATACACAAATATATGTACAATTAACACATATGTATAGGTTAAAAGGCAAGCTGAGTCATTTGTGAATCTTTTAAGCCACAGTAGACCCATTTTGGATATGTATTTTTGGAAAAAAATTCAGTTTTTTGAAAATTTTGACCTAGGTCGAAATTTTGGTTTTTTCATCATTTCGACCATTTAAATCACTCAAATCGGCAATTTGACCATATATTCTGAAAGCTGACAAAATTCTCTTGAGTTTAGACTAGGTTTGATCGAATTTGGTGAAGAATTGTAGAATTTATGTAGGTTTTAGTGTGTTTTTGTGTTGTTCATACCTTGGGTAAACCTAGTTTTTTCTTCCTATACACAAATATATGTACAATTAACACATATGTATAGGTTAAAAGGCAAGCTGAGTCATTTGTGAATCTTTTAAGCCACAGTAGACCCATTTTGGATATGTATTTTTGGAAAAAAATTCAGTTTTTTGAAAATTTTGACCTAGGTCGAAATTTTGGTTTTTTCATCATTTCGACCATTTAAATCAATCAAATCGGCAATTTGACCATATATTCTGAAAGCTGACAAAATTCTCTTGAGTTTAGACTAGGTTTGATCGAATTTGGTGAAGAATTGTAGAATTTATGTAGGTTTTAGTGTGTTTTTGTGTTGTTCATACCTTGGGTAAACCTAGTTTTTTCTTCCTATACACAAATATATGTACAATTAACACATATGTATAGGTTAAAAGGCAAGCTGAGTCATTTGTGAATCTTTTAAGCCACAGTAGACCCATTTTGGATATGTATTTTTGGAAAAAAATTCAGTTTTTTGAAAATTTTGACCTAGGTCGAAATTTTGGTTTTTTCATCATTTCGACCATTTAAATCACTCAAATCGGCAATTTGACCATATATTCTGAAAGCTGACAAAATTCTCTTGAGTTTAGACTAGGTTTGATCGAATTTGGTGAAGAATTGTAGAATTTATGTAGGTTTTAGTGTGTTTTTGTGTTGTTCATACCTTGGGTAAACCTAGGTTTTTCTTCCTATACACAAATATATGTACAATTAACACATATGTATAGGTTAAAAGGCAAGCTGAGTCATTTGTGAATCTTTTAAGCCACAGTAGACCCATTTTGGATATGTATTTTTGGAAAAAAATTCAGTTTTTTGAAAATTTTGACCTAGGTCGAAATTTTGGTTTTTTCATCATTTCGACCATTTAAATCACTCAAATCGGCAATTTGACCATATATTCTGAAAGCTGACAAAATTCTCTTGAGTTTAGACTAGGTTTGATCGAATTTGGTGAAGAATTGTAGAATTTATGTAGGTTTTAGTGTGTTTTTGTGTTGTTCATACCTTGGGTAAACCTAGGTTTTTCTTCCTATACACAAATATATGTACAATTAACACATATGTATAGGTTAAAAGGCAAGCTGAGTCATTTGTGAATCTTTTAAGCCACAGTAGACCCATTTTGGATATGTATTTTTGGAAAAAAATTCAGTTTTTTGAAAATTTTGACCTAGGTCGAAATTTTGGTTTTTTCATCATTTCGACCATTTAAATCACTCAAATCGGCAATTTGACCATATATTCTGAAAGCTGACAAAATTCTCTTGAGTTTAGACTAGGTTTGATCGAATTTGGTGAAGAATTGTAGAATTTATGTAGGTTTTAGTGTGTTTTTGTGTTGTTCATACCTTGGGTAAACCTAGTTTTTTCTTCCTATACACAAATATATGTACAATTAACACATATGTATAGGTTAAAAGGCAAGCTGAGTCATTTGTGAATCTTTTAAGCCACAGTAGACCCATTTTGGATATGTATTTTTGGAAAAAAATTCAGTTTTTTGAAAATTTTGACCTAGGTCGAAATTTTGGTTTTTTCATCATTTCGACCATTTAAATCACTCAAATCGGCAATTTGACCATATATTCTGAAAGCTGACAAAATTCTCTTGAGTTTAGACTAGGTTTGATCGAATTTGGTGAAGAATTGTAGAATTTATGTAGGTTTTAGTGTGTTTTTGTGTTGTTCATACCTTGGGTAAACCTAGGTTTTTCTTCCTATACACAAATATATGTACAATTAACACATATGTATAGGTTAAAAGGCAAGCTGAGTCATTTGTGAATCTTTTAAGCCACAGTAGACCCATTTTGGATATGTATTTTTGGAAAAAAATTCAGTTTTTTGAAAATTTTGACCTAGGTCGAAATTTTGGTTTTTTCATCATTTCGACCATTTAAATCACTCAAATCGGCAATTTGACCATATATTCTGAAAGCTGACAAAATTCTCTTGAGTTTAGACTAGGTTTGATCGAATTTGGTGAAGAATTGTAGAATTTATGTAGGTTTTAGTGTGTTTTTGTGTTGTTCATACCTTGGGTAAACCTAGTTTTTTCTTCCTATACACAAATATATGTACAATTAACACATATGTATAGGTTAAAAGGCAAGCTGAGTCATTTGTGAATCTTTTAAGCCACAGTAGACCCATTTTGGATATGTATTTTTGGAAAAAAATTCAGTTTTTTGAAAATTTTGACCTAGGTCGAAATTTTGGTTTTTTCATCATTTCGACCATTTAAATCACTCAAATCGGCAATTTGACCATATATTCTGAAAGCTGACAAAATTCTCTTGAGTTTAGACTAGGTTTGATCGAATTTGGTGAAGAATTGTAGAATTTATGTAGGTTTTAGTGTGTTTTTGTGTTGTTCATACCTTGGGTAAACCTAGGTTTTTCTTCCTATACACAAATATATGTACAATTAACACATATGTATAGGTTAAAAGGCAAGCTGAGTCATTTGTGAATCTTTTAAGCCACAGTAGACCCATTTTGGATATGTATTTTTGGAAAAAAATTCAGTTTTTTGAAAATTTTGACCTAGGTCGAAATTTTGGTTTTTTCATCATTTCGACCATTTAAATCAATCAAATCGGCAATTTGACCATATATTCTGAAAGCTGACAAAATTCTCTTGAGTTTAGACTAGGTTTGATCGAATTTGGTGAAGAATTGTAGAATTTATGTAGGTTTTAGTGTGTTTTTGTGTTGTTCATACCTTGGGTAAACCTAGTTTTTTCTTCCTATACACAAATATATGTACAATTAACACATATGTATAGGTTAAAAGGCAAGCTGAGTCATTTGTGAATCTTTTAAGCCACAGTAGACCCATTTTGGATATGTATTTTTGGAAAAAAATTCAGTTTTTTGAAAATTTTGACCTAGGTCGAAATTTTGGTTTTTTCATCATTTCGACCATTTAAATCACTCAAATCGGCAATTTGACCATATATTCTGAAAGCTGACAAAATTCTCTTGAGTTTAGACTAGGTTTGATCGAATTTGGTGAAGAATTGTAGAATTTATGTAGGTTTTAGTGTGTTTTTGTGTTGTTCATACCTTGGGTAAACCTAGTTTTTTCTTCCTATACACAAATATATGTACAATTAACACATATGTATAGGTTAAAAGGCAAGCTGAGTCATTTGTGAATCTTTTAAGCCACAGTAGACCCATTTTGGATATGTATTTTTGGAAAAAAATTCAGTTTTTTGAAAATTTTGACCTAGGTCGAAATTTTGGTTTTTTCATCATTTCGACCATTTAAATCAATCAAATCGGCAATTTGACCATATATTCTGAAAGCTGACAAAATTCTCTTGAGTTTAGACTAGGTTTGATCGAATTTGGTGAAGAATTGTAGAATTTATGTAGGTTTTAGTGTGTTTTTGTGTTGTTCATACCTTGGGTAAACCTAGTTTTTTCTTCCTATACACAAATATATGTACAATTAACACATATGTATAGGTTAAAAGGCAAGCTGAGTCATTTGTGAATCTTTTAAGCCACAGTAGACCCATTTTGGATATGTATTTTTGGAAAAAAATTCAGTTTTTTGAAAATTTTGACCTAGGTCGAAATTTTGGTTTTTTCATCATTTCGACCATTTAAATCACTCAAATCGGCAATTTGACCATATATTCTGAAAGCTGACAAAATTCTCTTGAGTTTAGACTAGGTTTGATCGAATTTGGTGAAGAATTGTAGAATTTATGTAGGTTTTAGTGTGTTTTTGTGTTGTTCATACCTTGGGTAAACCTAGGTTTTTCTTCCTATACACAAATATATGTACAATTAACACATATGTATAGGTTAAAAGGCAAGCTGAGTCATTTGTGAATCTTTTAAGCCACAGTAGACCCATTTTGGATATGTATTTTTGGAAAAAAATTCAGTTTTTTGAAAATTTTGACCTAGGTCGAAATTTTGGTTTTTTCATCATTTCGACCATTTAAATCAATCAAATCGGCAATTTGACCATATATTCTGAAAGCTGACAAAATTCTCTTGAGTTTAGACTAGGTTTGATCGAATTTGGTGAAGAATTGTAGAATTTATGTAGGTTTTAGTGTGTTTTTGTGTTGTTCATACCTTGGGTAAACCTAGTTTTTTCTTCCTATACACAAATATATGTACAATTAACACATATGTATAGGTTAAAAGGCAAGCTGAGTCATTTGTGAATCTTTTAAGCCACAGTAGACCCATTTTGGATATGTATTTTTGGAAAAAAATTCAGTTTTTTGAAAATTTTGACCTAGGTCGAAATTTTGGTTTTTTCATCATTTCGACCATTTAAATCATTCAAATCGGCAATTTGACCATATATTCTGAAAGCTGACAAAATTCTCTTGAGTTTAGACTAGGTTTGATCGAATTTGGTGAAGAATTGTAGAATTTATGTAGGTTTTAGTGTGTTTTTGTGTTGTTCATACCTTGGGTAAACCTAGTTTTTTCTTCCTATACACAAATATATGTACAATTAACACATATGTATAGGTTAAAAGGCAAGCTGAGTCATTTGTGAATCTTTTAAGCCACAGTAGACCCATTTTGGATATGTATTTTTGGAAAAAAATTCAGTTTTTTGAAAATTTTGACCTAGGTCGAAATTTTGGTTTTTTCATCATTTCGACCATTTAAATCACTCAAATCGGCAATTTGACCATATATTCTGAAAGCTGACAAAATTCTCTTGAGTTTAGACTAGGTTTGATCGAATTTGGTGAAGAATTGTAGAATTTATGTAGGTTTTAGTGTGTTTTTGTGTTGTTCATACCTTGGGTAAACCTAGTTTTTTCTTCCTATACACAAATATATGTACAATTAACACATATGTATAGGTTAAAAGGCAAGCTGAGTCATTTGTGAATCTTTTAAGCCACAGTAGACCCATTTTGGATATGTATTTTTGGAAAAAAATTCAGTTTTTTGAAAATTTTGACCTAGGTCGAAATTTTGGTTTTTTCATCATTTCGACCATTTAAATCATTCAAATCGGCAATTTGACCATATATTCTGAAAGCTGACAAAATTCTCTTGAGTTTAGACTAGGTTTGATCGAATTTGGTGAAGAATTGTAGAATTTATGTAGGTTTTAGTGTGTTTTTGTGTTGTTCATACCTTGGGTAAACCTAGTTTTTTCTTCCTATACACAAATATATGTACAATTAACACATATGTATAGGTTAAAAGGCAAGCTGAGTCATTTGTGAATCTTTTAAGCCACAGTAGACCCATTTTGGATATGTATTTTTGGAAAAAAATTCAGTTTTTTGAAAATTTTGACCTAGGTCGAAATTTTGGTTTTTTCATCATTTCGACCATTTAAATCAATCAAATCGGCAATTTGACCATATATTCTGAAAGCTGACAAAATTCTCTTGAGTTTAGACTAGGTTTGATCGAATTTGGTGAAGAATTGTAGAATTATGTAGGTTTTAGTGTGTTTTTGTGTTGTTCATACCTTGGGTAAACCTAGTTTTTTCTTCCTATACACAAATATATGTACAATTAACACATATGTATAGGTTAAAAGGCAAGCTGAGTCATTTGTGAATCTTTTAAGCCACAGTAGACCCATTTTGGATATGTATTTTTGGAAAAAAATTCAGTTTTTTGAAAATTTTGACCTAGGTCGAAATTTTGGTTTTTTCATCATTTCGACCATTTAAATCACTCAAATCGGCAATTTGACCATATATTCTGAAAGCTGACAAAATTCTCTTGAGTTTAGACTAGGTTTGATCGAATTTGGTGAAGAATTGTAGAATTTATGTAGGTTTTAGTGTGTTTTTGTGTTGTTCATACCTTGGGTAAACCTAGGTTTTTCTTCCTATACACAAATATATGTACAATTAACACATATGTATAGGTTAAAAGGCAAGCTGAGTCATTTGTGAATCTTTTAAGCCACAGTAGACCCATTTTGGATATGTATTTTTGGAAAAAAATTCAGTTTTTTGAAAATTTTGACCTAGGTCGAAATTTTGGTTTTTTCATCATTTCGACCATTTAAATCACTCAAATCGGCAATTTGACCATATATTCTGAAAGCTGACAAAATTCTCTTGAGTTTAGACTAGGTTTGATCGAATTTGGTGAAGAATTGTAGAATTTATGTAGGTTTTAGTGTGTTTTTGTGTTGTTCATACCTTGGGTAAACCTAGTTTTTTCTTCCTATACACAAATATATGTACAATTAACACATATGTATAGGTTAAAAGGCAAGCTGAGTCATTTGTGAATCTTTTAAGCCACAGTAGACCCATTTTGGATATGTATTTTTGGAAAAAAATTCAGTTTTTTGAAAATTTTGACCTAGGTCGAAATTTTGGTTTTTTCATCATTTCGACCATTTAAATCACTCAAATCGGCAATTTGACCATATATTCTGAAAGCTGACAAAATTCTCTTGAGTTTAGACTAGGTTTGATCGAATTTGGTGAAGAATTGTAGAATTTATGTAGGTTTTAGTGTGTTTTTGTGTTGTTCATACCTTGGGTAAACCTAGTTTTTTCTTCCTATACACAAATATATGTACAATTAACACATATGTATAGGTTAAAAGGCAAGCTGAGTCATTTGTGAATCTTTTAAGCCACAGTAGACCCATTTTGGATATGTATTTTTGGAAAAAAATTCAGTTTTTTGAAAATTTTGACCTAGGTCGAAATTTTGGTTTTTTCATCATTTCGACCATTTAAATCATTCAAATCGGCAATTTGACCATATATTCTGAAAGCTGACAAAATTCTCTTGAGTTTAGACTAGGTTTGATCGAATTTGGTGAAGAATTGTAGAATTTATGTAGGTTTTAGTGTGTTTTTGTGTTGTTCATACCTTGGGTAAACCTAGTTTTTTCTTCCTATACACAAATATATGTACAATTAACACATATGTATAGGTTAAAAGGCAAGCTGAGTCATTTGTGAATCTTTTAAGCCACAGTAGACCCATTTTGGATATGTATTTTTGGAAAAAAATTCAGTTTTTTGAAAATTTTGACCTAGGTCGAAATTTTGGTTTTTTCATCATTTCGACCATTTAAATCACTTAAATCGGCAATTTGACCATATATTCTGAAAGCTGACAAAATTCTCTTGAGTTTAGACTAGGTTTGATCGAATTTGGTGAAGAATTGTAGAATTTATGTAGGTTTTAGTGTGTTTTTGTGTTGTTCATACCTTGGGTAAACCTAGTTTTTTCTTCCTATACACAAATATATGTACAATTAACACATATGTATAGGTTAAAAGGCAAGCTGAGTCATTTGTGAATCTTTTAAGCCACAGTAGACCCATTTTGGATATGTATTTTTGGAAAAAAATTCAGTTTTTTGAAAATTTTGACCTAGGTCGAAATTTTGGTTTTTTCATCATTTCGACCATTTAAATCACTCAAATCGGCAATTTGACCATATATTCTGAAAGCTGACAAAATTCTCTTGAGTTTAGACTAGGTTTGA
This sequence comes from Adelges cooleyi, assembly GCF_023614345.1. Lineage (NCBI taxonomy): Eukaryota > Metazoa > Arthropoda > Insecta > Hemiptera > Adelgidae > Adelges > Adelges cooleyi. The sequence goes on from NW_026096458.1 coordinate 8,498, forward strand.
TCGAATTTGGTGAAGAATTGTAGAATTATGTAGGTTTTAGTGTGTTTTTGTGTTGTTCATACCTTGGGTAAACCTAGTTTTTTCTTCCTATACACAAATATATGTACAATTAACACATATGTATAGGTTAAAAGGCAAGCTGAGTCATTTGTGAATCTTTTAAGCCACAGTAGACCCATTTTGGATATGTATTTTTGGAAAAAAATTCAGTTTTTTGAAAATTTTGACCTAGGTCGAAATTTTGGTTTTTTCATCATTTCGACCATTTAAATCACTCAAATCGGCAATTTGACCATATATTCTGAAAGCTGACAAAATTCTCTTGAGTTTAGACTAGGTTTGATCGAATTTGGTGAAGAATTGTAGAATTTATGTAGGTTTTAGTGTGTTTTTGTGTTGTTCATACCTTGGGTAAACCTAGTTTTTTCTTCCTATACACAAATATATGTACAATTAACACATATGTATAGGTTAAAAGGCAAGCTGAGTCATTTGTGAATCTTTTAAGCCACAGTAGACCCATTTTGGATATGTATTTTTGGAAAAAAATTCAGTTTTTTGAAAATTTTGACCTAGGTCGAAATTTTGGTTTTTTCATCATTTCGACCATTTAAATCACTCAAATCGGCAATTTGACCATATATTCTGAAAGCTGACAAAATTCTCTTGAGTTTAGACTAGGTTTGATCGAATTTGGTGAAGAATTGTAGAATTTATGTAGGTTTTAGTGTGTTTTTGTGTTGTTCATACCTTGGGTAAACCTAGTTTTTTCTTCCTATACACAAATATATGTACAATTAACACATATGTATAGGTTAAAAGGCAAGCTGAGTCATTTGTGAATCTTTTAAGCCACAGTAGACCCATTTTGGATATGTATTTTTGGAAAAAAATTCAGTTTTTTGAAAATTTTGACCTAGGTCGAAATTTTGGTTTTTTCATCATTTCGACCATTTAAATCACTTAAATCGGCAATTTGACCATATATTCTGAAAGCTGACAAAATTCTCTTGAGTTTAGACTAGGTTTGATCGAATTTGGTGAAGAATTGTAGAATTTATGTAGGTTTTAGTGTGTTTTTGTGTTGTTCATACCTTGGGTAAACCTAGGTTTTTCTTCCTATACACAAATATATGTACAATTAACACATATGTATAGGTTAAAAGGCAAGCTGAGTCATTTGTGAATCTTTTAAGCCACAGTAGACCCATTTTGGATATGTATTTTTGGAAAAAAATTCAGTTTTTTGAAAATTTTGACCTAGGTCGAAATTTTGGTTTTTTCATCATTTCGACCATTTAAATCACTCAAATCGGCAATTTGACCATATATTCTGAAAGCTGACAAAATTCTCTTGAGTTTAGACTAGGTTTGATCGAATTTGGTGAAGAATTGTAGAATTTATGTAGGTTTTAGTGTGTTTTTGTGTTGTTCATACCTTGGGTAAACCTAGTTTTTTCTTCCTATACACAAATATATGTACAATTAACACATATGTATAGGTTAAAAGGCAAGCTGAGTCATTTGTGAATCTTTTAAGCCACAGTAGACCCATTTTGGATATGTATTTTTGGAAAAAAATTCAGTTTTTTGAAAATTTTGACCTAGGTCGAAATTTTGGTTTTTTCATCATTTCGACCATTTTAATCACTTAAATCGGCAATTTGACCATATATTCTGAAAGCTGACAAAATTCTCTTGAGTTTAGACTAGGTTTGATCGAATTTGGTGAAGAATTGTAGAATTTATGTAGGTTTTAGTGTGTTTTTGTGTTGTTCATACCTTGGGTAAACCTAGTTTTTTCTTCCTATACACAAATATATGTACAATTAACACATATGTATAGGTTAAAAGGCAAGCTGAGTCATTTGTGAATCTTTTAAGCCACAGTAGACCCATTTTGGATATGTATTTTTGGAAAAAAATTCAGTTTTTTGAAAATTTTGACCTAGGTCGAAATTTTGGTTTTTTCATCATTTCGACCATTTAAATCACTCAAATCGGCAATTTGACCATATATTCTGAAAGCTGACAAAATTCTCTTGAGTTTAGACTAGGTTTGATCGAATTTGGTGAAGAATTGTAGAATTTATGTAGGTTTTAGTGTGTTTTTGTGTTGTTCATACCTTGGGTAAACCTAGGTTTTTCTTCCTATACACAAATATATGTACAATTAACACATATGTATAGGTTAAAAGGCAAGCTGAGTCATTTGTGAATCTTTTAAGCCACAGTAGACCCATTTTGGATATGTATTTTTGGAAAAAAATTCAGTTTTTTGAAAATTTTGACCTAGGTCGAAATTTTGGTTTTTTCATCATTTCGACCATTTAAATCATTCAAATCGGCAATTTGACCATATATTCTGAAAGCTGACAAAATTCTCTTGAGTTTAGACTAGGTTTGATCGAATTTGGTGAAGAATTGTAGAATTTATGTAGGTTTTAGTGTGTTTTTGTGTTGTTCATACCTTGGGTAAACCTAGGTTTTTCTTCCTATACACAAATATATGTACAATTAACACATATGTATAGGTTAAAAGGCAAGCTGAGTCATTTGTGAATCTTTTAAGCCACAGTAGACCCATTTTGGATATGTATTTTTGGAAAAAAATTCAGTTTTTTGAAAATTTTGACCTAGGTCGAAATTTTGGTTTTTTCATCATTTCGACCATTTAAATCACTCAAATCGGCAATTTGACCATATATTCTGAAAGCTGACAAAATTCTCTTGAGTTTAGACTAGGTTTGATCGAATTTGGTGAAGAATTGTAGAATTTATGTAGGTTTTAGTGTGTTTTTGTGTTGTTCATACCTTGGGTAAACCTAGTTTTTTCTTCCTATACACAAATATATGTACAATTAACACATATGTATAGGTTAAAAGGCAAGCTGAGTCATTTGTGAATCTTTTAAGCCACAGTAGACCCATTTTGGATATGTATTTTTGGAAAAAAATTCAGTTTTTTGAAAATTTTGACCTAGGTCGAAATTTTGGTTTTTTCATCATTTCGACCATTTAAATCACTCAAATCGGCAATTTGACCATATATTCTGAAAGCTGACAAAATTCTCTTGAGTTTAGACTAGGTTTGATCGAATTTGGTGAAGAATTGTAGAATTTATGTAGGTTTTAGTGTGTTTTTGTGTTGTTCATACCTTGGGTAAACCTAGGTTTTTCTTCCTATACACAAATATATGTACAATTAACACATATGTATAGGTTAAAAGGCAAGCTGAGTCATTTGTGAATCTTTTAAGCCACAGTAGACCCATTTTGGATATGTATTTTTGGAAAAAAATTCAGTTTTTTGAAAATTTTGACCTAGGTCGAAATTTTGGTTTTTTCATCATTTCGACCATTTAAATCACTCAAATCGGCAATTTGACCATATATTCTGAAAGCTGACAAAATTCTCTTGAGTTTAGACTAGGTTTGATCGAATTTGGTGAAGAATTGTAGAATTTATGTAGGTTTTAGTGTGTTTTTGTGTTGTTCATACCTTGGGTAAACCTAGGTTTTTCTTCCTATACACAAATATATGTACAATTAACACATATGTATAGGTTAAAAGGCAAGCTGAGTCATTTGTGAATCTTTTAAGCCACAGTAGACCCATTTTGGATATGTATTTTTGGAAAAAAATTCAGTTTTTTGAAAATTTTGACCTAGGTCGAAATTTTGGTTTTTTCATCATTTCGACCATTTAAATCACTTAAATCGGCAATTTGACCATATATTCTGAAAGCTGACAAAATTCTCTTGAGTTTAGACTAGGTTTGATCGAATTTGGTGAAGAATTGTAGAATTTATGTAGGTTTTAGTGTGTTTTTGTGTTGTTCATACCTTGGGTAAACCTAGGTTTTTCTTCCTATACACAAATATATGTACAATTAACACATATGTATAGGTTAAAAGGCAAGCTGAGTCATTTGTGAATCTTTTAAGCCACAGTAGACCCATTTTGGATATGTATTTTTGGAAAAAAATTCAGTTTTTTGAAAATTTTGACCTAGGTCGAAATTTTGGTTTTTTCATCATTTCGACCATTTAAATCACTCAAATCGGCAATTTGACCATATATTCTGAAAGCTGACAAAATTCTCTTGAGTTTAGACTAGGTTTGATCGAATTTGGTGAAGAATTGTAGAATTTATGTAGGTTTTAGTGTGTTTTTGTGTTGTTCATACCTTGGGTAAACCTAGTTTTTTCTTCCTATACACAAATATATGTACAATTAACACATATGTATAGGTTAAAAGGCAAGCTGAGTCATTTGTGAATCTTTTAAGCCACAGTAGACCCATTTTGGATATGTATTTTTGGAAAAAAATTCAGTTTTTTGAAAATTTTGACCTAGGTCGAAATTTTGGTTTTTTCATCATTTCGACCATTTAAATCACTCAAATCGGCAATTTGACCATATATTCTGAAAGCTGACAAAATTCTCTTGAGTTTAGACTAGGTTTGATCGAATTTGGTGAAGAATTGTAGAATTTATGTAGGTTTTAGTGTGTTTTTGTGTTGTTCATACCTTGGGTAAACCTAGGTTTTTCTTCCTATACACAAATATATGTACAATTAACACATATGTATAGGTTAAAAGGCAAGCTGAGTCATTTGTGAATCTTTTAAGCCACAGTAGACCCATTTTGGATATGTATTTTTGGAAAAAAATTCAGTTTTTTGAAAATTTTGACCTAGGTCGAAATTTTGGTTTTTTCATCATTTCGACCATTTAAATCACTCAAATCGGCAATTTGACCATATATTCTGAAAGCTGACAAAATTCTCTTGAGTTTAGACTAGGTTTGATCGAATTTGGTGAAGAATTGTAGAATTTATGTAGGTTTTAGTGTGTTTTTGTGTTGTTCATACCTTGGGTAAACCTAGGTTTTTCTTCCTATACACAAATATATGTACAATTAACACATATGTATAGGTTAAAAGGCAAGCTGAGTCATTTGTGAATCTTTTAAGCCACAGTAGACCCATTTTGGATATGTATTTTTGGAAAAAAATTCAGTTTTTTGAAAATTTTGACCTAGGTCGAAATTTTGGTTTTTTCATCATTTCGACCATTTAAATCACTCAAATCGGCAATTTGACCATATATTCTGAAAGCTGACAAAATTCTCTTGAGTTTAGACTAGGTTTGATCGAATTTGGTGAAGAATTGTAGAATTTATGTAGGTTTTAGTGTGTTTTTGTGTTGTTCATACCTTGGGTAAACCTAGTTTTTTCTTCCTATACACAAATATATGTACAATTAACACATATGTATAGGTTAAAAGGCAAGCTGAGTCATTTGTGAATCTTTTAAGCCACAGTAGACCCATTTTGGATATGTATTTTTGGAAAAAAATTCAGTTTTTTGAAAATTTTGACCTAGGTCGAAATTTTGGTTTTTTCATCATTTCGACCATTTAAATCACTCAAATCGGCAATTTGACCATATATTCTGAAAGCTGACAAAATTCTCTTGAGTTTAGACTAGGTTTGATCGAATTTGGTGAAGAATTGTAGAATTTATGTAGGTTTTAGTGTGTTTTTGTGTTGTTCATACCTTGGGTAAACCTAGTTTTTTCTTCCTATACACAAATATATGTACAATTAACACATATGTATAGGTTAAAAGGCAAGCTGAGTCATTTGTGAATCTTTTAAGCCACAGTAGACCCATTTTGGATATGTATTTTTGGAAAAAAATTCAGTTTTTTGAAAATTTTGACCTAGGTCGAAATTTTGGTTTTTTCATCATTTCGACCATTTTAATCACTTAAATCGGCAATTTGACCATATATTCTGAAAGCTGACAAAATTCTCTTGAGTTTAGACTAGGTTTGATCGAATTTGGTGAAGAATTGTAGAATTTATGTAGGTTTTAGTGTGTTTTTGTGTTGTTCATACCTTGGGTAAACCTAGGTTTTTCTTCCTATACACAAATATATGTACAATTAACACATATGTATAGGTTAAAAGGCAAGCTGAGTCATTTGTGAATCTTTTAAGCCACAGTAGACCCATTTTGGATATGTATTTTTGGAAAAAAATTCAGTTTTTTGAAAATTTTGACCTAGGTCGAAATTTTGGTTTTTTCATCATTTCGACCATTTAAATCAATCAAATCGGCAATTTGACCATATATTCTGAAAGCTGACAAAATTCTCTTGAGTTTAGACTAGGTTTGATCGAATTTGGTGAAGAATTGTAGAATTTATGTAGGTTTTAGTGTGTTTTTGTGTTGTTCATACCTTGGGTAAACCTAGGTTTTTCTTCCTATACACAAATATATGTACAATTAACACATATGTATAGGTTAAAAGGCAAGCTGAGTCATTTGTGAATCTTTTAAGCCACAGTAGACCCATTTTGGATATGTATTTTTGGAAAAAAATTCAGTTTTTTGAAAATTTTGACCTAGGTCGAAATTTTGGTTTTTTCATCATTTCGACCATTTTAATCAATCAAATCGGCAATTTGACCATATATTCTGAAAGCTGACAAAATTCTCTTGAGTTTAGACTAGGTTTGATCGAATTTGGTGAAGAATTGTAGAATTTATGTAGGTTTTAGTGTGTTTTTGTGTTGTTCATACCTTGGGTAAACCTAGGTTTTTCTTCCTATACACAAATATATGTACAATTAACACATATGTATAGGTTAAAAGGCAAGCTGAGTCATTTGTGAATCTTTTAAGCCACAGTAGACCCATTTTGGATATGTATTTTTGGAAAAAAATTCAGTTTTTTGAAAATTTTGACCTAGGTCGAAATTTTGGTTTTTTCATCATTTCGACCATTTAAATCACTCAAATCGGCAATTTGACCATATATTCTGAAAGCTGACAAAATTCTCTTGAGTTTAGACTAGGTTTGATCGAATTTGGTGAAGAATTGTAGAATTTATGTAGGTTTTAGTGTGTTTTTGTGTTGTTCATACCTTGGGTAAACCTAGGTTTTTCTTCCTATACACAAATATATGTACAATTAACACATATGTATAGGTTAAAAGGCAAGCTGAGTCATTTGTGAATCTTTTAAGCCACAGTAGACCCATTTTGGATATGTATTTTTGGAAAAAAATTCAGTTTTTTGAAAATTTTGACCTAGGTCGAAATTTTGGTTTTTTCATCATTTCGACCATTTAAATCAATCAAATCGGCAATTTGACCATATATTCTGAAAGCTGACAAAATTCTCTTGAGTTTAGACTAGGTTTGATCGAATTTGGTGAAGAATTGTAGAATTTATGTAGGTTTTAGTGTGTTTTTGTGTTGTTCATACCTTGGGTAAACCTAGGTTTTTCTTCCTATACACAAATATATGTACAATTAACACATATGTATAGGTTAAAAGGCAAGCTGAGTCATTTGTGAATCTTTTAAGCCACAGTAGACCCATTTTGGATATGTATTTTTGGAAAAAAATTCAGTTTTTTGAAAATTTTGACCTAGGTCGAAATTTTGGTTTTTTCATCATTTCGACCATTTAAATCACTCAAATCGGCAATTTGACCATATATTCTGAAAGCTGACAAAATTCTCTTGAGTTTAGACTAGGTTTGATCGAATTTGGTGAAGAATTGTAGAATTTATGTAGGTTTTAGTGTGTTTTTGTGTTGTTCATACCTTGGGTAAACCTAGGTTTTTCTTCCTATACACAAATATATGTACAATTAACACATATGTATAGGTTAAAAGGCAAGCTGAGTCATTTGTGAATCTTTTAAGCCACAGTAGACCCATTTTGGATATGTATTTTTGGAAAAAAATTCAGTTTTTTGAAAATTTTGACCTAGGTCGAAATTTTGGTTTTTTCATCATTTCGACCATTTAAATCACTCAAATCGGCAATTTGACCATATATTCTGAAAGCTGACAAAATTCTCTTGAGTTTAGACTAGGTTTGATCGAATTTGGTGAAGAATTGTAGAATTTATGTAGGTTTTAGTGTGTTTTTGTGTTGTTCATACCTTGGGTAAACCTAGTTTTTTCTTCCTATACACAAATATATGTACAATTAACACATATGTATAGGTTAAAAGGCAAGCTGAGTCATTTGTGAATCTTTTAAGCCACAGTAGACCCATTTTGGATATGTATTTTTGGAAAAAAATTCAGTTTTTTGAAAATTTTGACCTAGGTCGAAATTTTGGTTTTTTCATCATTTCGACCATTTAAATCACTCAAATCGGCAATTTGACCATATATTCTGAAAGCTGACAAAATTCTCTTGAGTTTAGACTAGGTTTGATCGAATTTGGTGAAGAATTGTAGAATTTATGTAGGTTTTAGTGTGTTTTTGTGTTGTTCATACCTTGGGTAAACCTAGGTTTTTCTTCCTATACACAAATATATGTACAATTAACACATATGTATAGGTTAAAAGGCAAGCTGAGTCATTTGTGAATCTTTTAAGCCACAGTAGACCCATTTTGGATATGTATTTTTGGAAAAAAATTCAGTTTTTTGAAAATTTTGACCTAGGTCGAAATTTTGGTTTTTTCATCATTTCGACCATTTTAATCACTCAAATCGGCAATTTGACCATATATTCTGAAAGCTGACAAAATTCTCTTGAGTTTAGACTAGGTTTGATCGAATTTGGTGAAGAATTGTAGAATTTATGTAGGTTTTAGTGTGTTTTTGTGTTGTTCATACCTTGGGTAAACCTAGTTTTTTCTTCCTATACACAAATATATGTACAATTAACACATATGTATAGGTTAAAAGGCAAGCTGAGTCATTTGTGAATCTTTTAAGCCACAGTAGACCCATTTTGGATATGTATTTTTGGAAAAAAATTCAGTTTTTTGAAAATTTTGACCTAGGTCGAAATTTTGGTTTTTTCATCATTTCGACCATTTTAATCACTCAAATCGGCAATTTGACCATATATTCTGAAAGCTGACAAAATTCTCTTGAGTTTAGACTAGGTTTGATCGAATTTGGTGAAGAATTGTAGAATTTATGTAGGTTTTAGTGTGTTTTTGTGTTGTTCATACCTTGGGTAAACCTAGGTTTTTCTTCCTATACACAAATATATGTACAATTAACACATATGTATAGGTTAAAAGGCAAGCTGAGTCATTTGTGAATCTTTTAAGCCACAGTAGACCCATTTTGGATATGTATTTTTGGAAAAAAATTCAGTTTTTTGAAAATTTTGACCTAGGTCGAAATTTTGGTTTTTTCATCATTTCGACCATTTAATCACTCAAATCGGCAATTTGACCATATATTCTGAAAGCTGACAAAATTCTCTTGAGTTTAGACTAGGTTTGATCGAATTTGGTGAAGAATTGTAGAATTTATGTAGGTTTTAGTGTGTTTTTGTGTTGTTCATACCTTGGGTAAACCTAGGTTTTTCTTCCTATACACAAATATATGTACAATTAACACATATGTATAGGTTAAAAGGCAAGCTGAGTCATTTGTGAATCTTTTAAGCCACAGTAGACCCATTTTGGATATGTATTTTTGGAAAAAAATTCAGTTTTTTTAAAATTTTGACCTAGGTCGAAATTTTGGTTTTTTCATCATTTCGACCATTTTAATCACTCAAATCGGCAATTTGACCATATATTCTGAAAGCTGACAAAATTCTCTTGAGTTTAGACTAGGTTTGATCGAATTTGGTGAAGAATTGTAGAATTTATGTAGGTTTTAGTGTGTTTTTGTGTTGTTCATACCTTGGGTAAACCTAGGTTTTTCTTCCTATACACAAATATATGTACAATTAACACATATGTATAGGTTAAAAGGCAAGCTGAGTCATTTGTGAATCTTTTAAGCCACAGTAGACCCATTTTGGATATGTATTTTTGGAAAAAAATTCAGTTTTTTGAAAATTTTGACCTAGGTCGAAATTTTGGTTTTTTCATCATTTCGACCATTTTAATCACTCAAATCGGCAATTTGACCATATATTCTGAAAGCTGACAAAATTCTCTTGAGTTTAGACTAGGTTTGATCGAATTTGGTGAAGAATTGTAGAATTTATGTAGGTTTTAGTGTGTTTTTGTGTTGTTCATACCTTGGGTAAACCTAGGTTTTTCTTCCTATACACAAATATATGTACAATTAACACATATGTATAGGTTAAAAGGCAAGCTGAGTCATTTGTGAATCTTTTAAGCCACAGTAGACCCATTTTGGATATGTATTTTTGGAAAAAAATTCAGTTTTTTGAAAATTTTGACCTAGGTCGAAATTTTGGTTTTTTCATCATTTCGACCATTTTAATCACTCAAATCGGCAATTTGACCATATATTCTGAAAGCTGACAAAATTCTCTTGAGTTTAGACTAGGTTTGATCGAATTTGGTGAAGAATTGTAGAATTTATGTAGGTTTTAGTGTGTTTTTGTGTTGTTCATACCTTGGGTAAACCTAGGTTTTTCTTCCTATACACAAATATATGTACAATTAACACATATGTATAGGTTAAAAGGCAAGCTGAGTCATTTGTGAATCTTTTAAGCCACAGTAGACCCATTTTGGATATGTATTTTTGGAAAAAAATTCAGTTTTTTGAAAATTTTGACCTAGGTCGAAATTTTGGTTTTTTCATCATTTCGACCATTTTAATCACTCAAATCGGCAATTTGACCATATATTCTGAAAGCTGACAAAATTCTCTTGAGTTTAGACTAGGTTTGATCGAATTTGGTGAAGAATTGTAGAATTTATGTAGGTTTTAGTGTGTTTTTGTGTTGTTCATACCTTGGGTAAACCTAGGTTTTTCTTCCTATACACAAATATATGTACAATTAACACATATGTATAGGTTAAAAGGCAAGCTGAGTCATTTGTGAATCTTTTAAGCCACAGTAGACCCATTTTGGATATGTATTTTTGGAAAAAAATTCAGTTTTTTGAAAATTTTGACCTAGGTCGAAATTTTGGTTTTTTCATCATTTCGACCATTTTAATCACTCAAATCGGCAATTTGACCATATATTCTGAAAGCTGACAAAATTCTCTTGAGTTTAGACTAGGTTTGATCGAATTTGGTGAAGAATTGTAGAATTTATGTAGGTTTTAGTGTGTTTTTGTGTTGTTCATACCTTGGGTAAACCTAGGTTTTTCTTCCTATACACAAATATATGTACAATTAACACATATGTATAGGTTAAAAGGCAAGCTGAGTCATTTGTGAATCTTTTAAGCCACAGTAGACCCATTTTGGATATGTATTTTTGGAAAAAAATTCAGTTTTTTGAAAATTTTGACCTAGGTCGAAATTTTGGTTTTTTCATCATTTCGACCATTTTAATCACTCAAATCGGCAATTTGACCATATATTCTGAAAGCTGACAAAATTCTCTTGAGTTTAGACTAGGTTTGATCGAATTTGGTGAAGAATTGTAGAATTTATGTAGGTTTTAGTGTGTTTTTGTGTTGTTCATACCTTGGGTAAACCTAGGTTTTTCTTCCTATACACAAATATATGTACAATTAACACATATGTATAGGTTAAAAGGCAAGCTGAGTCATTTGTGAATCTTTTAAGCCACAGTAGACCCATTTTGGATATGTATTTTTGGAAAAAAATTCAGTTTTTTAAAAATTTTGACCTAGGTCGAAATTTTGGTTTTTTCATCATTTCGACCATTTTAATCACTCAAATCGGCAATTTGACCATATATTCTGAAAGCTGACAAAATTCTCTTGAGTTTAGACTAGGTTTGATCGAATTTGGTGAAGAATTGTAGAATTTATGTAGGTTTTAGTGTGTTTTTGTGTTGTTCATACCTTGGGTAAACCTAGGTTTTTCTTCCTATACACAAATATATGTACAATTAACACATATGTATAGGTTAAAAGGCAAGCTGAGTCATTTGTGAATCTTTTAAGCCACAGTAGACCCATTTTGGATATGTATTTTTGGAAAAAAATTCAGTTTTTTTAAAATTTTGACCTAGGTCGAAATTTTGGTTTTTTCATCATTTCGACCATTTTAATCACTCAAATCGGCAATTTGACCATATATTCTGAAAGCTGACAAAATTCTCTTGAGTTTAGACTAGGTTTGATCGAATTTGGTGAAGAATTGTAGAATTTATGTAGGTTTTAGTGTGTTTTTGTGTTGTTCATACCTTGGGTAAACCTAGGTTTTTCTTCCTATACACAAATATATGTACAATTAACACATATGTATAGGTTAAAAGGCAAGCTGAGTCATTTGTGAATCTTTTAAGCCACAGTAGACCCATTTTGGATATGTATTTTTGGAAAAAAATTCAGTTTTTTTAAAATTTTGACCTAGGTCGAAATTTTGGTTTTTTCATCATTTCGACCATTTTAATCACTCAAATCGGCAATTTGACCATATATTCTGAAAGCTGACAAAATTCTCTTGAGTTTAGACTAGGTTTGATCGAATTTGGTGAAGAATTGTAGAATTTATGTAGGTTTTAGTGTGTTTTTGTGTTGTTCATACCTTGGGTAAACCTAGGTTTTTCTTCCTATACACAAATATATGTACAATTAACACATATGTATAGGTTAAAAGGCAAGCTGAGTCATTTGTGAATCTTTTAAGCCACAGTAGACCCATTTTGGATATGTATTTTTGGAAAAAAATTCAGTTTTTTTAAAATTTTGACCTAGGTCGAAATTTTGGTTTTTTCATCATTTCGACCATTTTAATCACTCAAATCGGCAATTTGACCATATATTCTGAAAGCTGACAAAATTCTCTTGAGTTTAGACTAGGTTTGATCGAATTTGGTGAAGAATTGTAGAATTTATGTAGGTTTTAGTGTGTTTTTGTGTTGTTCATACCTTGGGTAAACCTAGGTTTTTCTTCCTATACACAAATATATGTACAATTAACACATATGTATAGGTTAAAAGGCAAGCTGAGTCATTTGTGAATCTTTTAAGCCACAGTAGACCCATTTTGGATATGTATTTTTGGAAAAAAATTCAGTTTTTTTAAAATTTTGACCTAGGTCGAAATTTTGGTTTTTTCATCATTTCGACCATTTAATCACTCAAATCGGCAATTTGACCATATATTCTGAAAGCTGACAAAATTCTCTTGAGTTTAGACTAGGTTTGATCGAATTTGGTGAAGAATTGTAGAATTTATGTAGGTTTTAGTGTGTTTTTGTGTTGTTCATACCTTGGGTAAACCTAGGTTTTTCTTCCTATACACAAATATATGTACAATTAACACATATGTATAGGTTAAAAGGCAAGCTGAGTCATTTGTGAATCTTTTAAGCCACAGTAGACCCATTTTGGATATGTATTTTTGGAAAAAAATTCAGTTTTTTTAAAATTTTGACCTAGGTCGAAATTTTGGTTTTTTCATCATTTCGACCATTTTAATCACTCAAATCGGCAATTTGACCATATATTCTGAAAGCTGACAAAATTCTCTTGAGTTTAGACTAGGTTTGATCGAATTTGGTGAAGAATTGTAGAATTTATGTAGGTTTTAGTGTGTTTTTGTGTTGTTCATACCTTGGGTAAACCTAGGTTTTTCTTCCTATACACAAATATATGTACAATTAACACATATGTATAGGTTAAAAGGCAAGCTGAGTCATTTGTGAATCTTTTAAGCCACAGTAGACCCATTTTGGATATGTATTTTTGGAAAAAAATTCAGTTTTTTTAAAATTTTGACCTAGGTCGAAATTTTGGTTTTTTCATCATTTCGACCATTTTAATCACTCAAATCGGCAATTTGACCATATATTCTGAAAGCTGACAAAATTCTCTTGAGTTTAGACTAGGTTTGATCGAATTTGGTGAAGAATTGTAGAATTTATGTAGGTTTTAGTGTGTTTTTGTGTTGTTCATACCTTGGGTAAACCTAGGTTTTTCTTCCTATACACAAATATATGTACAATTAACACATATGTATAGGTTAAAAGGCAAGCTGAGTCATTTGTGAATCTTTTAAGCCACAGTAGACCCATTTTGGATATGTATTTTTGGAAAAAAATTCAGTTTTTTTAAAATTTTGACCTAGGTCGAAATTTTGGTTTTTTCATCATTTCGACCATTTTAATCACTCAAATCGGCAATTTGACCATATATTCTGAAAGCTGACAAAATTCTCTTGAGTTTAGACTAGGTTTGATCGAATTTGGTGAAGAATTGTAGAATTTATGTAGGTTTTAGTGTGTTTTTGTGTTGTTCATACCTTGGGTAAACCTAGTTTTTCTTCCTATACACAAATATATGTACAATTAACACATATGTATAGGTTAAAAGGCAAGCTGAGTCATTTGTGAATCTTTTAAGCCACAGTAGACCCATTTTGGATATGTATTTTTGGAAAAAAATTCAGTTTTTTTAAAATTTTGACCTAGGTCGAAATTTTGGTTTTTTCATCATTTCGACCATTTTAATCACTCAAATCGGCAATTTGGCCATATATTCTGAAAGCTGACAAAATTCTCTTGAGTTTAGACTAGGTTTGATCGAATTTGGTGAAGAATTGTAGAATTTATGTAGGTTTTAGTGTGTTTTTGTGTTGTTCATACCTTGGGTAAACCTAGGTTTTTCTTCCTATACACAAATATATGTACAATTAACACATATGTATAGGTTAAAAGGCAAGCTGAGTCATTTGTGAATCTTTTAAGCCACAGTAGACCCATTTTGGATATGTATTTTTGGAAAAAAATTCAGTTTTTTTAAAATTTTGACCTAGGTCGAAATTTTGGTTTTTTCATCATTTCGACCATTTTAATCACTCAAATCGGCAATTTGACCATATATTCTGAAAGCTGACAAAATTCTCTTGAGTTTAGACTAGGTTTGATCGAATTTGGTGAAGAATTGTAGAATTTATGTAGGTTTTAGTGTGTTTTTGTGTTGTTCATACCTTGGGTAAACCTAGGTTTTTCTTCCTATACACAAATATATGTACAATTAACACATATGTATAGGTTAAAAGGCAAGCTGAGTCATTTGTGAATCTTTTAAGCCACAGTAGACCCATTTTGGATATGTATTTTTGGAAAAAAATTCAGTTTTTTAAAAATTTTGACCTAGGTCGAAATTTTGGTTTTTTCATCATTTCGACCATTTTAATCACTCAAATCGGCAATTTGGCCATATATTCTGAAAGCTGACAAAATTCTCTTGAGTTTAGACTAGGTTTGATCGAATTTGGTGAAGAATTGTAGAATTTATGTAGGTTTTAGTGTGTTTTTGTGTTGTTCATACCTTGGGTAAACCTAGGTTTTTCTTCCTATACACAAATATATGTACAATTAACACATATGTATAGGTTAAAAGGCAAGCTGAGTCATTTGTGAATCTTTTAAGCCACAGTAGACCCATTTTGGATATGTATTTTTGGAAAAAAATTCAGTTTTTTTAAAATTTTGACCTAGGTCGAAATTTTGGTTTTTTCATCATTTCGACCATTTTAATCACTCAAATCGGCAATTTGACCATATATTCTGAAAGCTGACAAAATTCTCTTGAGTTTAGACTAGGTTTGATCGAATTTGGTGAAGAATTGTAGAATTTATGTAGGTTTTAGTGTGTTTTTGTGTTGTTCATACCTTGGGTAAACCTAGGTTTTTCTTCCTATACACAAATATATGTACAATTAACACATATGTATAGGTTAAAAGGCAAGCTGAGTCATTTGTGAATCTTTTAAGCCACAGTAGACCCATTTTGGATATGTATTTTTGGAAAAAAATTCAGTTTTTTAAAAATTTTGACCTAGGTCGAAATTTTGGTTTTTTCATCATTTCGACCATTTTAATCACTCAAATCGGCAATTTGACCATATATTCTGAAAGCTGACAAAATTCTCTTGAGTTTAGACTAGGTTTGATCGAATTTGGTGAAGAATTGTAGAATTTATGTAGGTTTTAGTGTGTTTTTGTGTTGTTCATACCTTGGGTAAACCTAGGTTTTTCTTCCTATACACAAATATATGTACAATTAACACATATGTATAGGTTAAAAGGCAAGCTGAGTCATTTGTGAATCTTTTAAGCCACAGTAGACCCATTTTGGATATGTATTTTTGGAAAAAAATTCAGTTTTTTTAAAATTTTGACCTAGGTCGAAATTTTGGTTTTTTCATCATTTCGACCATTTTAATCACTCAAATCGGCAATTTGACCATATATTCTGAAAGCTGACAAAATTCTCTTGAGTTTAGACTAGGTTTGATCGAATTTGGTGAAGAATTGTAGAATTTATGTAGGTTTTAGTGTGTTTTTGTGTTGTTCATACCTTGGGTAAACCTAGGTTTTTCTTCCTATACACAAATATATGTACAATTAACACATATGTATAGGTTAAAAGGCAAGCTGAGTCATTTGTGAATCTTTTAAGCCACAGTAGACCCATTTTGGATATGTATTTTTGGAAAAAAATTCAGTTTTTTAAAAATTTTGACCTAGGTCGAAATTTTGGTTTTTTCATCATTTCGACCATTTTAATCACTCAAATCGGCAATTTGACCATATATTCTGAAAGCTGACAAAATTCTCTTGAGTTTAGACTAGGTTTGATCGAATTTGGTGAAGAATTGTAGAATTTATGTAGGTTTTAGTGTGTTTTTGTGTTGTTCATACCTTGGGTAAACCTAGGTTTTTCTTCCTATACACAAATATATGTACAATTAACACATATGTATAGGTTAAAAGGCAAGCTGAGTCATTTGTGAATCTTTTAAGCCACAGTAGACCCATTTTGGATATGTATTTTTGGAAAAAAATTCAGTTTTTTAAAAATTTTGACCTAGGTCGAAATTTTGGTTTTTTCATCATTTCGACCATTTTAATCACTCAAATCGGCAATTTGACCATATATTCTGAAAGCTGACAAAATTCTCTTGAGTTTAGACTAGGTTTGATCGAATTTGGTGAAGAATTGTAGAATTTATGTAGGTTTTAGTGTGTTTTTGTGTTGTTCATACCTTGGGTAAACCTAGGTTTTTCTTCCTATACACAAATATATGTACAATTAACACATATGTATAGGTTAAAAGGCAAGCTGAGTCATTTGTGAATCTTTTAAGCCACAGTAGACCCATTTTGGATATGTATTTTTGGAAAAAAATTCAGTTTTTTTAAAATTTTGACCTAGGTCGAAATTTTGGTTTTTTCATCATTTCGACCATTTTAATCACTCAAATCGGCAATTTGGCCATATATTCTGAAAGCTGACAAAATTCTCTTGAGTTTAGACTAGGTTTGATCGAATTTGGTGAAGAATTGTAGAATTTATGTAGGTTTTAGTGTGTTTTTGTGTTGTTCATACCTTGGGTAAACCTAGGTTTTTCTTCCTACACACAAATATATGTACAATTAACACATATGTATAGGTTAAAAGGCAAGCTGAGTCATTTGTGAATCTTTTAAGCCACAGTAGACCCATTTTGGATATGTATTTTTGGAAAAAAATTCAGTTTTTTTAAAATTTTGACCTAGGTCGAAATTTTGGTTTTTTCATCATTTCGACCATTTTAATCACTCAAATCGGCAATTTGACCATATATTCTGAAAGCTGACAAAATTCTCTTGAGTTTAGACTAGGTTTGATCGAATTTGGTGAAGAATTGTAGAATTTATGTAGGTTTTAGTGTGTTTTTGTGTTGTTCATACCTTGGGTAAACCTAGGTTTTTCTTCCTATACACAAATATATGTACAATTAACACATATGTATAGGTTAAAAGGCAAGCTGAGTCATTTGTGAATCTTTTAAGCCACAGTAGACCCATTTTGGATATGTATTTTTGGAAAAAAATTCAGTTTTTTAAAAATTTTGACCTAGGTCGAAATTTTGGTTTTTTCATCATTTCGACCATTTTAATCACTCAAATCGGCAATTTGACCATATATTCTGAAAGCTGACAAAATTCTCTTGAGTTTAGACTAGGTTTGATCGAATTTGGTGAAGAATTGTAGAATTTATGTAGGTTTTAGTGTGTTTTTGTGTTGTTCATACCTTGGGTAAACCTAGGTTTTTCTTCCTATACACAAATATATGTACAATTAACACATATGTATAGGTTAAAAGGCAAGCTGAGTCATTTGTGAATCTTTTAAGCCACAGTAGACCCATTTTGGATATGTATTTTTGGAAAAAAATTCAGTTTTTTAAAAATTTTGACCTAGGTCGAAATTTTGGTTTTTTCATCATTTCGACCATTTTAATCACTCAAATCGGCAATTTGGCCATATATTCTGAAAGCTGACAAAATTCTCTTGAGTTTAGACTAGGTTTGATCGAATTTGGTGAAGAATTGTAGAATTTATGTAGGTTTTAGTGTGTTTTTGTGTTGTTCATACCTTGGGTAAACCTAGGTTTTTCTTCCTATACACAAATATATGTACAATTAACACATATGTATAGGTTAAAAGGCAAGCTGAGTCATTTGTGAATCTTTTAAGCCACAGTAGACCCATTTTGGATATGTATTTTTGGAAAAAAATTCAGTTTTTTAAAAATTTTGACCTAGGTCGAAATTTTGGTTTTTTCATCATTTCGACCATTTTAATCACTCAAATCGGCAATTTGACCATATATTCTGAAAGCTGACAAAATTCTCTTGAGTTTAGACTAGGTTTGATCGAATTTGGTGAACAATTGTAGATTTACCTAGGTTTAGCGCGATTTTGTGTTGTTCATACCAAGGGTAAACCTAGGTTTTACTTCACTATACACAAACCTATGTACCACTAACACATAGGTACCTAGGTTACCACAAGCCAAGCTGAGACATAGGTGAACCATCTAAGCCACGGTAGACCCTTATGGATACCGCAACCATGGAAACAAACTCAGTTTACCGACAACCATTGTGACCTAGGTTACCACAACCATGGTAACTTTGTCACCATTTCGACCGTGTAACCTATGTAAATCGGCAATTTGACCATGATATCCTAGAAAGCTGACACAATTCTCACGAGTTTAGACCTAGGTTACCACGACCAGGTAACCTAGGTGACCAGACCATGGTAGAACCTAGGTAGCCACTACCGTGTTAACGTGTTGTCCACAACCATGGGTAAACCTAGGTTAATCACAACGCATGTTAAGCCACAGTAAAGCCAAACCATGGTTGAATCCTCTTGGAACACAACGATGGTCACGTATGTGACCACAACCGTGGCAACCTATGTATCACACAACCATGGGCAACCTAGGTAACCAGGACAACCAAGGTAACCTAGGAAACCACAACTGTGGTAACCTCGGTAACCACTACCACGGTAACCTATGTAACCACAACGAAGGTAACCTAGGTAACCACAACCATGGTAACCTAGGTTACCACAATCATGGAAACCTAGGTAACCACAACCATGGTAACTTAGATAACCACAACCATGGTTCATCATAGTACAGCCCAATTAGTGGTATACTTTTGGAATAAATTCATTTTATTGAAAATTTTGAGCTAGGTCGAAATTTTGGTTTTTCCATCATTTCGACCATTTAAATCACACGAACCGGCAATTTGACCATATATTCTGATTGCTGACAAAATAATCTTGAGTTTGGTCTAGGTTTCCACAACCATGGTAACCTAGGTTTCCACAACCATGGTTACCTAGGTTACCACAACCAAGGTAACCTAGGTTACCACAACCATGGTAACCTAGGTTACCACAACCATGGTTACCTAGGTTACCACAACCAAGGTAACCTAGGTAACCACAACCATGGTAACCTAGGTTACCACAACCATGGTAACCTAGGTTACCACAACCATGGTAACGTATGTCACCACAACCGTGGTAACCTATGTAACCACAACCGTGGTAACCTAGATAACCACAACCACGGTAACCTAGGTTACCACAACCACGGTAACCTAGGTTACCACAACCATGGTAACCTAGGTAACCACAACCATGGTAACCTAGGTAACCACAACCACGGTAACCTATGTAACCACAACCATGGTAACCTATGTAACCACAACCATGGTAACCTAGATAACCACAACCACGGTAACCTAGGTTACCACAACCAAGGTAACCTCACCACGGTAACCTAGGTAACCACAACCATGGTAACCTAGGTAACCACAACCAAGGTAACCTAGGTTACCACAACCAAGGTGACCTAGGTAACCACAACCAAGGTAACCTAGGTTACCACAACCATGGTAACCTAGGTAACCACAACCATGGTAACCAAGGTTACCACAACCAAGGTAACCTAGGTTACCACAACCAAGGTAACCTAGGTTACCACAACCAAGGTAACCTAGGTAACCACAACCAAGGTAACCTAGGTTACCACAACCATGGTAACCTATGTAACCACAACCATGGTAACCTAGATAACCACAACCACGGTAACCTAGGTTACCACAACCAAGGTAACCTAGGTTACCACAACCATGGTGACCTAGGTTACCACAACCAAGGTAACCTAGGTTACCACAACCAAGGTAACCTAGGTTACCACAACCATGGTAACCTATGTAACCACAACCATGGTAACCTAGATAACCACAACCATGGTGACCTAGGTTACCACAACCATGGTAACCTAGGTTACCACAACCAAGGTAACCTAGGTTACCACAACCAAGGTAACCTAGGTTACCAAAACCAAGGTAACCTAGGTTACCAAAACCATGGTAACGTATGTAACCACAACCGTGGTAACCTATGTAATCACAACCATGGTAACCTAGATAACCACAACCACGGTAACCTAGGTTACCACAACCAAGGTAACCTAGGTTACCACAACCAGGTAACCTAGGTTACCACAACCATGGTAACCTAGGTTACCACAACCATGGTTACCTAGGTTACCACAACCAAGGTAACCTAGGTAACCACAACCATGGTAACCTAGGTTACCACAACCATGGTTACCTAGGTTACCACAACCAAGGTAACCTAGGTTACCACAAGCACGGTAACCTAGGTAACCACAACCATGGTAACCTAGGTAACCACAACCATGGTAACCAAGGTTACCACGACCATGGTAACCTAGGTTACCACAACCATGGTTACCTAGGTTACCACAACCAAGGTAACCTAGGTTACCACAAGCAAGGTAACCTAAGTTACCACAACTATGGTAACCTTAGTTACCACAACCATGGTAACCTAGGTAACCACAACCATGGTAACCAAGGTTACCACAACCATGGTTACCTAGGTTACCACAACCATGGTAACCTAGGTTACCACTACCACGGTAACGTATGTAACCACAACCATGGTCACCTATGTAACCACAACCATGGTTACCTAGATAACCACAACCATGGTAACCTAGATAACCACAACCACGGTAACCTAGGTTACCACAACCAAGGTAACCTAGGTTACCACAACGATGGTAACGTATGTAACCACAACCGTGGTAACCTATGTAACCACAACCATGGTAACCTAGGTTACCATGGTTGTGGTACCACAACGAAGGTAACCTAGGTTACCACAACCAAGGTAACCTAGGTAACCACAACCATGGTAACCTAGGTTACCACAACCATGGTAACCTAGGTTACCACAACCATGGTAACGTATGTAACCACAACCGTGGTAACCTATGTAACCACAACCATGGTAACCTAGATAACCACAACCACGGTAACCTAGGTTACCACAACCAAGGTAACCTAGGTAACCACAACCATGGTAACCTAGGTAACCACTACCACGGTAACGTATGTAACCACAACCATGGTAACCTATGTAACCACAACCATGGTAACCTAGATAACCACAACCATGGTAACCTAGATAACCACAACCACGGTAACCTAGGTTACCACAACCAAGGTAACCTAGGTTACCACAACCATGGTAACCTAGGTTACCACAACCAAGGTAACCTAGGTTACCACAACCATGGTGACCTAGGTTACCACAACCAAGGTAACCTAGGTTACCACAACCATGGTAACCTAGGTAACCACAATCATGGTAACCAAGGTTACCACGACCATGGTAACCTAGGTTACCACAACCATGGTAACCTAGGTAACCACAACCATGGTAACTTAGATAACCACAACCATGGTTCATCATAGTACAGCCCAATTAGTCGTATACTTTTGGAATAAATTCATTTTATTGAAAATTTTGAGCTAGGTCGAAATTTTTGTTTTTTCATCATTTCGACCATTTGAATCACTCAAATCGGCAATTTGACCATATTTTCTGAATGCTGACAAAATTCTCTTGAGTTTGGTCTAGGTTTGAGCGAATTTGGTGCAGAAATGTAGCATTTATGTAGATTTTAGTGTGTTTTTGTGTTGTTTATACCTTGGGTAAACCTAGGTTTTTCTTCCTATACACAAATATATGTACAATTAACACATATGTATAGGTTAAAAGGCAAGCTGAGTCATTTGTGAATCTTTTAAGCCACAGTAGACCCATTTTGGATATGTATTTTTGGAAAAAAATTCAGTTTTTTGAAAATTTTGACCTAGGTCGAAATTTTGGTTTTTTCATCATTTCGACCATTTAAATCATTTAAATCGGCAATTTGACCATATATTCTGAAAGCTGACAAAATTCTCTTGAGTTTAGACTAGGTTTGATCGAATTTGGTGAAGAATTGTAGAATTTATGTAGGTTTTAGTGTGTTTTTGTGTTGTTCATACCTTGGGTAAACCTAGGTTTTTCCTAAGGTTTTTTAAGCCACAGTAGAGCCATATTGGTTGAATATTTTTGGAAAAAAATTCAGTTTTTTGAAAATTTTGACAATTTGTATCACACAAATGGGCAATTTGGTAACCAAGGACAACTATGGTAACCTAGGAAACCACAACTGTGGTAACCTCGGTAACCACAACGATGGTAACCTAGGTAACCACAACGATGGTAACCTAGGTAACCACAACCATGGTAACCTAGGTTACCACAATCATGGAAACCTAGGTAACCACAACCATGGTAACTTAGATAACCACAACCATGGTTCATCATAGTACAGCCCAATTAGTGGTATACTTTTGGAATAAATTCATTTTATTGAAAATTTTGAGCTAGGTCGAAATTTTGGTTTTTCCATCATTTCGACCATTTAAATCACACGAATCGGCAATTTGACCATATATTCTGATTGCTGACAAAATAATCTTGAGTTTGGTCTAGGTTTCCACAACCATGGTAACCTAGGTTTCCACAACCATGGTTACCTAGGTTACCACAACCAAGGTAACCTAGGTTACCACAACCATGGTAACCTAGGTTACCACAACCATGGTTACCTAGGTTACCACAACCAAGGTAACCTAGGTAACCACAACCATGGTAACCTAGGTTACCACAACCATGGTAACCTAGGTTACCACAACCATGGTAACCTAGGTTACCACAACCAAGGTAACCTAGGTAACCACAACCACGGTAACCTAGGTAACCACAACCATGGTAACCTAGGTAACCACAACCAAGGTAACCTAGGTTACCACAACCAAGGTAACCTAGGTAACCACAACCATGGTAACCTAGGTTACCACAACCATGGTAACCTAGGTTATCACAACTATGGTAACCTAGGTTACCACAACCAAGGTAACCTAGGTTACCACAACCAAGGTAACCTAGGTTACCACAACCATGGTAACCTATGTAACCACAACCATGGTAACCTAGATAACCACAACCACGGTAACCTAGGTTACCACAACCAAGGTAACCTAGGTTACCACAACCATGGTGACCTAGGTTACCACAACCAAGGTAACCTAGGTTACCACAACCAAGGTAACCTAGGTTACCACAACCATGGTAACCTATGTAACCACAACCATGGTAACCTAGATAACCACAACCATGGTGACCTAGGTTACCACAACCATGGTAACCTAGGTTACCACAACCAAGGTAACCTAGGTTACCACAACCAAGGTAACCTAGGTTACCAAAACCAAGGTAACCTAGGTTACCAAAACCATGGTAACGTATGTAACCACAACCGTGGTAACCTATGTAATCACAACCATGGTAACCTAGATAACCACAACCACGGTAACCTAGGTTACCACAACCAAGGTAACCTAGGTTACCACAACCAAGGTAACCTAGGTTACCACAACCATGGTAACCTAGGTTACCACAACCATGGTTACCTAGGTTACCACAACCAAGGTAACCTAGGTAACCACAACCATGGTAACCTAGGTTACCACAACCATGGTTACCTAGGTTACCACAACCAAGGTAACCTAGGTTACCACAAGCACGGTAACCTAGGTAACCACAACCATGGTAACCTAGGTAACCACAACCATGGTAACCAAGGTTACCACGACCATGGTAACCTAGGTTACCACAACCATGGTTACCTAGGTTACCACAACCAAGGTAACCTAGGTTACCACAAGCAAGGTAACCTAAGTTACCACAACTATGGTAACCTTAGTTACCACAACCATGGTAACCTAGGTAACCACAACCATGGTAACCAAGGTTACCACAACCATGGTTACCTAGGTTACCACAACCATGGTAACCTAGGTTACCACTACCACGGTAACGTATGTAACCACAACCATGGTCACCTATGTAACCACAACCATGGTTACCTAGATAACCACAACCATGGTAACCTAGATAACCACAACCACGGTAACCTAGGTTACCACAACCAAGGTAACCTAGGTTACCACAACGATGGTAACGTATGTAACCACAACCGTGGTAACCTATGTAACCACAACCATGGTAACCTAGGTTACCATGGTTGTGGTACCACAACGAAGGTAACCTAGGTTACCACAACCAAGGTAACCTAGGTACCACAACCATGGTAACCTAGGTTACCACAACCATGGTAACCTAGGTTACCACAACCATGGTAACGTATGTAACCACAACCGTGGTAACCTATGTAACCACAACCATGGTAACCTAGATAACCACAACCACGGTAACCTAGGTTACCACAACCAAGGTAACCTAGGTAACCACAACCATGGTAACCTAGGTAACCACTACCACGGTAACGTATGTAACCACAACCATGGTAACCTATGTAACCACAACCATGGTAACCTAGATAACCACAACCATGGTAACCTAGATAACCACAACCACGGTAACCTAGGTTACCACAACCAAGGTAACCTAGGTTACCACAACCATGGTAACCTAGGTTACCACAACCAAGGTAACCTAGGTTACCACAACCATGGTGACCTAGGTTACCACAACCAAGGTAACCTAGGTTACCACAACCATGGTAACCTAGGTAACCACAATCATGGTAACCAAGGTTACCACGACCATGGTAACCTAGGTTACCACAACCATGGTAACCTAGGTAACCACAACCATGGTAACTTAGATAACCACAACCATGGTTCATCATAGTACAGCCCAATTAGTCGTATACTTTTGGAATAAATTCATTTTATTGAAAATTTTGAGCTAGGTCGAAATTTTTGTTTTTTCATCATTTCGACCATTTGAATCACTCAAATCGGCAATTTGACCATATTTTCTGAATGCTGACAAAATTCTCTTGAGTTTGGTCTAGGTTTGAGCGAATTTGGTGCAGAAATGTAGCATTTATGTAGATTTTAGTGTGTTTTTGTGTTGTTTATACCTTGGGTAAACCTAGGTTTTTCTTCCTATAGAAAAATATATGTACAATCAATGCATATGTTGTAATTCTAATTTTACCATAATAATATTAGCATTTTCGTTTAATAAAATGAGAAAAAATCGTTTCCGACTTTAATATTAAAATATAATATGTGATACCTATGTGAAAACCGTGATGTTGATAATACGTTTTTATTCGACAAACTGTCAATATTACACGCCCCGCGGCAATTACTGCAGACGATAACTTTTGAAAATGAGCCTACACATAAAGTATATGTTTATCGGGTAAAAAACGGGTTTTGGAAATTTATTTCGAGACGAAATAAACCAAAACGTTGTCATAAGACTTTAAAATAATAATATCGATATTAATCTTTTGGAACGTAATCGGTTTTGTAAACGGGCTACTCGTTGTTCGTACGTCGTGCTGCCTCGTACACTTTGGACGAAACCGTCATCACGGACACGGACCCCCGCCGATCGCGGGCGAGTCTAGATATTTAACAATACTACTTTTGAGCAGACGTAATTAATCGGTCTTGGACTTTCGAAAATATATAAAATAAATTTAAACAGACGTAAAGACGTCTTAATCGCGACGGTTTACTCGTTCGAAGCGGTTAACGATTTAATTAAAATAGAGTCGAGCGTTCGGCAGTCTTATTTTTAATAGAAATCGGGGCGGCTTTAATAGCCGAACGGGTAATATATTTTTATAACGACAAGTCAAATTGTTTTTACTGTTTTCGGTGTAATCTCAAGTCGATTCGGTCGGCGTTGCCGCCGTCAAAATATCGCGTAGAGTTTTGACGATAACTACGCGACGCGTAAAACTACCGACGACCCGAATTCGACACCGCCCCCTCCGGTCTCTTCGTATCTCGGAGTCTTAGACCCCACGCGATAATTTTTCAATACACGTGCGGATTGCGAATCGAAAAGATTTTTTAGTTTACCTCGCAATCAACGAGTTCTAATCGACCTCGAAAGAGGTGTTGAATAGTCGGACCGGTCGGAACAACCTCCTACGGCACGGCGGCCGTCGATTTAAAGTGAAAATTCGACCGACCGACGGCTTCGCTATACCGTTGGCTTTGAGTAGAACGAGATTTGTCGCCGTCACGTGATTTTCGAGTGGAAAAAACGAGATTAAACGGAACGGGATCACGTCAAAACGGAAAATTCGATTCCGTAAACGTTTACTAGTCAGTACGGCGACGAGTATACATGGACGGCGCGACGGCCAAACGCGAGCTTCACACACCGTTGCTGTTCGTTTTACCCGAGTACCGGAGTCTATTTCAAACCGCTTCACCATGACCGACACCGCAGTCGCCGCACCAGCACCGGCCGCCTCGTCGCCGAAAAAGAAAAGTACGCCTCTCCAAAGGCGAAGAAAGCCGCGTCGGCCCATCCTACCACAGCCGTGATGGTGATCGCGGCCGTCGAGGAGCTGAAGGAGAAAAAAGGGTCGTCGTTGCCGGCCATCAAGAAATACTTGGCCGCCAAGCTTGCGCCTTTCAGGACCACCAAATTATTATAATATATACAATAATTGCCCGGTAGGTAGGGTAGTCTCATACCGAATTATAGATTATAGTAGTTTCCCCGTGTAATACAAGCCAGGCAGT
>NW_026096459.1:0-21813 GCF_023614345.1 Adelges cooleyi
ATGGGGTGTGTTTTATATTGGACTTTTGCTGCCTATAATTTTGAGAAAAAGAGTCGGATCAAATTGAAATTCATAGGGAATATTTATTTGGTATGCTCCCACACGGCAATAGTCTCAAATTTATACTATACCCATTTCTCATATGCAGTGATCAAATATTTAAATTAATAAAATTGAAAGCTAATAACCTTGGATCAAATTAATGGTTGCTGACTAGAATAATTGGTTTTAACTGGATATATTAAGAATAATTCATATACATAAATCAAATAAAACAACATTAAATCAATTAAACCTATTATACAACATGCAACAAACATGACTAGATGACTATTAGAGCCTTGTTATTGGCACCATTAAATAGGGTGATCCTTAACTTTATCACTTTTCAAGTTGGATGTTATAGTTATTTATATTTACTATTATTTATGCTCCAACCAAATATTGGATTCAAATAAAATGATATAATATAAAAACTCACTAATTACAAATACTGTAGAGCTGCTGTTTTCTCACCTACTACTACTTACTACTACTCACTTAAGGATAATATTTTCTACCTGTGTTGTTTTGTACAGTGCTAGGTTTCGACTGTACTAGAGTTACCCTATTATCCATTGATTCTCATTGAAGCATTTATTTAAAGGTGATTTTATCATTTTCAGTTATAATAATTCTAACTGTTTTTTTATTTTATTTTTTGTATTTTTAAAATTATTGGAATTAGCTCAAAATTTGTATGGAACTTTAACCTTAAGACAAATTACTATTAACTGCTGTTTAGGAGTATTTAGACATTTTTTTTTTAAATATTTGTATATAATTTCATTTTATTTGAAATGACGGTAGTTTTTTTCTTCTTAACAATTTTAACTTTAAAGTCATTTATTTTAAAACGTTATAGACTGTGAGACCCTTGTACACACAAAAACGATATTTGAATTTTAAAATCGAGAAAAACACCCAACAAATTTACATATTTTTGAATTTCTAATAGTTCTTACAAACTTGTGATTTTCCCCTGCCCCTTCAATAAGCTTTGTTGACACTATGACCCCATCGCCTATCTACTGGCTTTTCTAGGTATTTTTTTGTTCTGAAACTTACTCAAATCGCATTTATCTGTGAAGAGAATACAATATTACATGACTATTCAAACATGTTTGTATGTTAACTTATTACCGAGATATGGCGCTTAAAAAAATAAGTCATTTTTTAAATTTCGCTAAAAAATGCAGAATTCCACTATTATATATAAATAAATATATATATCTCATATCGATAGCATAGTCCTACAGGTGTTTGTTTCTTTTTTCATTTGCAGGAAACATTTTGTATAATATTTATAACGCTATATCATCGGGTGTGTTATATATAATTGCAAGTCCTCTAACAGCGACAACATGAATCTTTGTGATCCAATATTCGCGCAAAAATAATTGTGATGGGGACTTTTATGTATTTTTTTTTTTGTACTTAACCTAATACCAAAAAAAAAAAGAAATGCGCTTATGCAGGGTGAGCATTTTATCGAGAACTACTCAATATATCATAGGAATAAATTATAAATTATTAATTGTTTTTATAAAATATGATCTCAATTTTTCATAATTTGAATTTTTTTACAGTACTCTTAACTTATTTTTTGATAGCCACTTTTCAAACATAAAACGTAACGCATACGATTTCATTACCTTTTTTAAATTGAGAATAGTGTACTAAAAGTTTTGACTGGTAACCAGTCCAAGATAACTAGTTTTGGATAACTATTTTTAATATTATAAGTTTTAAAGTTAGGATGGGAAAAATTGGAATCATATTGTATAAAAAAAAGTAAAAAAAATTAATTTCTTATCAACCCTATGAGTAATTGTGTGGTTCACGATAAACTGACCAACCTGTACATATCTGTGTACCGTGTCATCGATATATAGATTCCAAAACATAATTTTGAAGAAAACAAATAATAACCATGAACGATTTTTATTCATCTTGTAAAATTTTAATTAACAATAAATATTTTTTTTATTTCCGCATTTAGGTACCTTGAAGACATAACCAATTTATATCATCCTGAATATGAACCCTATATAAAAACTATTCAAGGGCTTTCTCAGACTATTCAATGTTTTTTAGGTGAAATACCGTTCTATTTTGTTTCTAGTAAGTGATAATTTGTTTGTTTAGGCATGGAATAAAAATTGCGAATAACATAAATGTTATCTTGTATTTATAAGGTTATATAATAAAAATGGTGGGTCATATGAACGTGTTTTCATTGACGTTTATGGGTTATGCAATCAGATTTATTCTTTATTCGATTATTGAAAATCCGGTGGTTGCTTTGAGCGTTGAAATACTTCATGGAATCACTTTTGCACTACCGTACTCTGCCGGAGTCGCGTATGCCGCTAAACTGGCTCCAGTTGGTGCAGAAGGGACGATGCAAGGATTGGTTGGAATGGCAATGAAGGGCATAGGTTTGCAATAGTTGAAGTTTATATTTATCTACATTGGTGCTTTGTTGATTTGTGTACAATAATATTGGTTTAATTTACAGACATTTTGTATTCTTTTAGGTATTCCGATGGGAAATTTTGTTGGAGGTTATGTGATTAAGAATTTAGGAATCATAGATGCTTTTAGAATATTCGGTATAGGTTCGCTTATGGTTTGTATCGTTATATCAATAACGAATCTTATTGTAAACCGGATGTACAAAACCGAAAATAATGTTGTCCAGACTAGTTAAAATCATTCGATAAGGACCTATTGTTGTATGGTCATAATTAAATCACAATGAATAAACTGATAATGTATTTTTGTTTTGTAAATATTGTAAAATATAAGTATTCCTCAAAGGCAATGTTCTTATACATCATACTTAATAATGTAACTGTACTAACAACAATGTGGTCGATAAAAATCTAACTTAATGTTTAAAAACGTTTAATTTTAAGTGTTTAGAACTGAGAATTAGACCGCAAAACATCAAATCTAACTCAAATTTACATTAAAAATAAGAGTAATATACAGCGTGACCACGAAAACACTTAACATTTTCAACAAGGCAAAATAATATAAATTTTTGAAAAAAACAATTTTTTAACTTATGTAATATGTTTGTGGATGTATGCCATTTTTTTTACTGCAATTTTCGAAGAAAAAAAAATTATTATTTAACTTGATATTATGTAATAGAATGTTTGCAGGTGTTAGCCATTTTCTTCAAGTAGCAAACATGAGGTCAGGAATGTGAAGGAAGGTGATATTCATGAGTATTCCATGAGGCAATTTTCAATTATTTCGAGGAAGTTCTTCCTCACTCGTTCTAGTGTCTCCCTCGTGATTAGTGCCACCTCTGTACGAATTGCCACTTTCAAATCATCCAAAGTAGGGGACCGTAAAATAAATGGTGTACACTTGTGAATCATAATTTTACATAATAACAAGTTAAATAAAATGTTTTTTTTCTCGAAAATTGTCGTAAAATAAATGGCATACACCCATAAACATGTCACATAAGTTTTAAAAAAATTTGTTCGAGAAATTAGTATTATTTTAATTTTTTGAAAAAATAATGTGTTTTCGTGGTCACCCTGTATATTATAAAGTGACTTTCAAGTGAAAAAACTACTCTTATAAGCATTTCACTAATAGTGCTAATAAAAAATGTTTTTATGAGTTTATGTTTAATATGACTCGACATAAAATTATGAGTTTAATTAACCGTAGTATTATTATATACTTCTTCGAAGATTGCAAGTTGAAAGAAACATTTTCAATAGTACATCTTCAACTTAAACAAAATATATTTAAGAATTATTAATGTACACCTTTTAATTCCTATAACATACCTAAATCTAAAACCATATTACTATTATTATTTTTTTTTTTTGGTTTATACACCAATTATGTCTCCAAAATGAAGACACACTGGTGAAAAATATAAACTAATAACTTAATCAGCTCAAATTATTATAGTTTTATGAAATATATTATGTCAAAGAAATATTGTGGGTCTATATTTAAAACATAAATTAGTTTTCAACAAATGTAGGGACGGGGAGTAACTTTGTAGATAGAGTGAAGAAAGGGTATGCAAGAACATTTAGATGAAGGGTGGTGAGAATATTGTAATGGAGGGAGCGGAGAAAAATGAACATCACCATAAACCTGAACACTAGCCGGTGGTGGTGAAGACCTAAAAACTTATCAATCTATTGACATGAATGATATGTCTCATGGTTGGGGGTTTGTCGAAAATTAGCGTCACGCTTATGGTAGGATTAGTTTAGATTTGTATAACACAAGTACGGTTTGGTTACATTAAGGTTAAGCCTTACCTGAACTTGAGACATCATGAGTTCGATGGCGAAGAGAATAGTAGGGACAGAAATGGTAAACGAGAGAAAGGAACAAGGAAATTGAGAGGAGGAGAAGAATGATGAGAAGATGGAAAGGAAAAGAGAAGAAAGAGGAGAGGATGAAAGTAACCGTGAACATGAACACATATTTGAAGCGAATAGAGTTGTTTATCTGTTTTATATAAACTTAATATAAGTTGATAAAGCTAAGAAAAATACTAAGTAAGTAATTTTTTAGTCATATTATAATTTATTGTTAAAATACTTTCCAGTGCACCCTCTCCGTTTTATACTTGAAAAATTAATAATAACTGTTTTATATAAATTCAAATTCGATAAAAATTCTATGATTATTCATTATCAATCTATAGTTTCATCAGTACGGTATGTCGAGTAAGTTAGCCGGTCGCGGTTTTTCATCGTTTTCCACTATCCAACAGTCGCCGGTTTCACCGTGTTTTAGTATTTCGATTAACCCTTTTGCTACACTTTCGGGTCTGAAAAAATTACGTTTTGTAAATTTTATAATCAAATACAAAGTTATAACTGCATAATATATTTTTAGCTGGCATGCATTATAGTCGTGGCCAAATTGATGTGTGGTTGGTGATTCCCCCCAACGTGAGGCGATACGACACAAAGGAGCAACAACTGTTGGCGATATATACAGGGTGTAAAGTAAAGTTTTACCGAACATCAAATGAGACATTCAGGATGCTCTATGAGCACAATAAATTATATTCATTGTTTTTTTATTTAAAAATTATAAAAAAATAGAACTCGTATCTCATAAAAAAATTGTCTTACGAAAAAAATAATTTCACATTTGAGATCAAGCAAAAAAACTTGTTGAATTGAAATGTAACATGAATTTTTGGTATCTGGCCTCACTTGCGTCCACCGAGTGGCCACTGATTGGCCGGCATGTGACCAAAACCAACATATGGCATGTGACACATCATTTTGGGTAAGAATTATTTTATCAATTCAATTGTGGCCTTAGAATTATTTCATATTAAAACATGCCGGCATTTTAGTGGCCACCTTGTGGACGCACGTGTAGCCGGATACCAAAAAATCATATTACATATCAATTCAAAAAATTTTAATTTCCCGATTTCAAATCTGAAATTAATTTTTTTCGTAAGAAAATTATTTAATGAGGTACAAGTTCTATTTTAAATAATTTTTTAAAATATGTAAAAAAGAAATACGGCTCCTAATTGGCCGCCAGAAAAATAACGTGAAGTCACCAACCGCACCTTCATTTGGCCACGACTACAGCTGTGATACAATGAGGTTTTTTACTGTATGAACGAATAACTCAAGATTAACTACAATTCAACCCTCTCCTTTAAAAATCGAAAACACATCCAAAACATTAACAAATTTTTAATTTAAAATTACGACACGCTATAACTTTTTAGAAGTTAGACTCTACAGAAGTTACTCTGCTGTCTGTTTTCGTACGTCCAGTTCGTGATGATTAAAGATGCTGATAAAAGACAGCTGACAAAAAATACGAATTTACGAGACAATATGTGATCAATGGAAGGAAGGTGCGAAGATCGTAGTTAAGGGTGGTGCAGAGGATGAAAGAAAATGACCATGACCACAAAATACTAGCCGATGGTTTTAATGGCCAGCATGTCGTCAGTATACATAATATTTTCATATTTAAAATTCACATGCATAATATTTCCCAAGTTCGATGATTGAAAACTAAAACCAAGCAGTTGATCGCGGAAAAGGTGAACTACATGGAAATGGATTTCAAGAGACTCGTTATCTTTAAACAAAACTAAAAACCCCGCGGAGCTAATAACACTTAAGATCCACTTGACGGATTTTTTTAAATAAAAACGAAATTCTAATTGCATAACAGTTTATACATTTGCACCGGTAACGTGGCCACCATTTCGTTTGCTTTTTTACCGTACTCTTTGATCAAGTACACACTGGACCTGTCGCCTTCGATCATTGGCGTCCTTACGTATCCCGGACACAGCGCCATAATTCTGACGTTTAAATGTTCGAATGATTTCTTGTCCTTTAACATAAAACTCACTTAAAGCGTACAAATGTCAACATAAAATAATGTGTTTGCAAAACAAAATAATATATTACGCCGATCGCTCTGGTGAATTCTACGATGGCCCGTTTTGTAGATCTGTATATTGGACATATAAACAAATTTCCCATAAAAGCAGCTATGGACGCAGTCTGCACAACAGTTCCTCCGTTGCCATCGTACGGCCTGCCCATATACTTAATCGCCAACATGGTGCCCCTGACGACACCTCCCTAAGAAAAAAAAATTCTGAAGGACCTTCTGAAGTCTGTTTATAAAAGTTTCGTGACGCCTTTGATCGCATGACGTAACACAATGAAAGTGGATAGGAGATGGGATAGTAATAAGGTGAAATCGATAACTCATGGATGACTGATAAGAGAATATTGATAAAAGAATCAGCTGGCAAAGAGTAATAGTATAGAGGAGTCGTTTCGTTTCCTACATCGCCTGCATACCACATTGGTTCGACAACGGACAAGTGACCCATCTTTACATTTTGACTACAAATAAAGAGAAAAAAAAAATAAATGTATAAAAATATATATTTAGGCAAGCTGCATGATTACAGATCATGAACACGATTTGAGATAATATCACAAAACAACCAGCAGAGAAACTTTTTAAGAATTACATATGTTCTTATGGGAGATTATTTTTGTCACACCTACGGGCTAATCAGTGTAGACGGTATAAAGATAAGTATTATTTTTCTCTCAGTTCTGGTGACACTTTTCATTTCTTTACCCAAAATTTGTGAAATCAGTTTCGGTGGCAAGGATAAATTTCAATTAAGGACGATTTCTGACTACAATACATTTTTCCAGAATTTTAGTAACGAAATTTATGATCTTAATAGCTGTTTTTCTTCTGGGTAATAGTCATTCTGTTCTAAAACAATTATTGTTTACCAATAACCGTATCAGAAATGTGTTTCTTCTAAAGTAGCTGCACTGCAAGAAGCAGTCACTTGGCGCTCCTCTATATTACTCTGGAAGATGAGGCGGGCATGGTATAGGCATAAGTGGAAATTCGGATAACTGATAAGATATATTGGACTAGAGAATCAGCTGATAAGGGACAGAACATTTGCTGACCAAAAGACATGCCCACGATTTAATGTCTGCCGTATAAAGGTTAAGATTGAAACGATTTTTTCAAATATTAAATATAAGTTAAACAAATCATTGGCTTTCAAGCTACCTACATAGTTAACGTTAATTGTGGACTCCCACTTTTCCATCGTTTCGTTATATATTCCCGCATTGTTGACGACTATGTCCAATCTCTTAAAGTGGTCTATACACGACTTGAATGCATCTAAAAAATAAATACACAACATCATACCTTTATGTCGTTTTAGCTAGGTGGACAGAAATAACCTATGCTTAGCTTCGCACCAAAGAGCTGGTATACGATGGACAGAGTTAGATATTTTTTATTCGAGTTCAAAGATGACTTGAAAAATCTGTCATTTTAGTGATTTCAAAAAGTTAATTTTTTAATCATGATTATTTTAATCTAATAGTAAGCAAAACAACAAATTAGTCATATATTACTAATTTCACTATTGCGTAGAAATAAAATTAGTGGTGATTAAAATATTAACTTTTTTTTACAAATAAGTAAAGTAAGTATGTACTTACAGTACATACGAAGAAAGTTATTCGTGACTTAAGAAATAACTTTAGTAAAATTTAATAATATAATTTATTATTTAATTTAATTTAAAAAAAAAACGCATATTTTATAATAGTTATTTAGCGTTTGCCTTATTTTTCAATAAATATTAGCGTTTAAACTAAAAACTGTGTAGAATAAATTATTACAATCTAAGTTATAATTATTACTTTCAAATATCACATCGTTAGTGACGTCACAATGTAACGCTAAGACTTTATCGTGGCCGAAGATCTGTGCAAATTCATTGGAAACGGATTGGCATTGCTTGATGTTTATGTCACAAAGCGCTACCTAAAAAAAGAGATTTTGTTATGAAGGTTGAAATTGTGTTGTTAATTAAAATCGAATTGCCTAAAATATTTCAAGGCATCGTTTAGGTTATGGAACCACTCTAAATGTACATTCAGTCTAATTTTAAGTCTATCAGTGAGGCTTAGAAATACACATACAAAAAGCTACAAAAGGAACAAGTTTCCATCCATTTACATATAAAAATATTACTAAAGAATATTTCATATGAACTATGAGATAATTCGACTAAGCTCAAATTGTTTTTTCTTGAAAATAATTTCAAAAAGGGGTTTCCTTCTTTTTTTTAAAAAAATCAATTGTTTTGTTAGTTTTTAGCCTGAATAGTATATTAAAAAGTCCGTAGTAGAAATGGGTAAACTTTTCAGATTTTATTTCTACCACTTCATCTAAAGAAAATCAATTATCACTCAAGAAGTTTATGGGTTATATTTGTCAACAACATAAATTTCTCATTTTATGGGCGTGATAAATTTATTATATCCCTACCATCAGAAGTATATTTTTATTAATTTTATAATATATATGAATAAATATACATACCTTAACATTATTTTGAAGTAAGTACTTGGTGTAAGCATAACCGATTCCAGACGCTGCACCAGTAACTAAAGCCACTTGATTTATAAATTCCATGGTAGGTTCGATTTAGTTATTTGTAATTAGTTCCGGTTATAATTATTATAACACACAGAATTTGTTTACCACTGACGTTACTGCAACAGGTGAGTAGAGAAATATATATGACTAGGATATCAAAAATTATTATATAAATGTATTTTATTCAAACATTTGCATAGTTCGAAGAATATAATATCATTAGAAAATAATTTTGTGTACTTACGATTTTACTCTACAAAGGACAAGTCCGTTCTGATGTGTTTCTGCAATACTACTAAAATAGTTTCAGAAAAATGTTCTACTTGTAAGGTTCCTTACTTGCTACTTGTAAACAATAACCATATAGCATTTATTCCTCGGGAATTAGAATAAAATTTTAATATACTGTATTGTTAATTATTATGTTTGTGTGTGAACGATTATAATATATTTATATAAATATTTATTCATCATTATAATATGTGTAGGAATATTTTTCACGGTATAATCTTGTGTTATTTACATTGGGAATAAAAATTGTATTATTGTATGATTTTACAAACAGTGCATAATTAATATCTCATATTAAATTTCAACGTATGTCACTATGGTAAACAATTAATAATTGAGTTTTATAAAAATATTAGCTATTGTTACAATCATAAATTGTTCCTAAAGGATACGGTGTCTATCACTGGAAATAAATAAATATTTAATTCGAGGCGTGTTGTTATGTTGCCAAATGCGGGTTCTCGTTGACCTTTTCCTATATATCTCAAAATGTCTCGAGCCTAAGTGTTTAATATCCAATTTGACACTGGGCACTAGTGTACTAAAGTGTAAATAAAAAACTTTCCATCTGGCATCTGGGTATACAACAAGAAGTCCGTAGAATGGGGGTTAATTTTTTATAAAAAAAAAAAAGCAATTTATGTTGTGGACAAATATAAAAAAAATTGTTTTTAATTTTGTCTTATTTTTAGATTGATGAAAATTGTAAATTCCCTCAAAGTTAGGGCATCGATGGAACAATTGTTGACGCTAATTTTTTCACGTTGTAACTTAACGATCAAAGTGTCTGTTGTTTCTGCTCTAATCTCTATAGACGTTGAAAACTATCATCCGACTTGGTGCACACTGATCGGTATCTTAGAGCGTTTTTCGTAGGGTTTTTATAACGTTTTTATGAACTCACAATCTTGTTTTTATAAAATAAATACCGAGTGAGTTAATAATATAATTTATACTTGATTCAGCATGATTTTAATACTGATCTAGCAGCAAACGTAGTGGGGACTAAGTAACTTGTTATTATATGAAAAGGGTTAAGTTTGTTTAATTAAATATATTTTTGTTGGTTGAACAATTGTTATTAACAAATTTTTAAAATTATAACGCATCAGAATTAAAAAAACACTATTTTTTTTTTTCAGGTAAACGGTTTTTTTTCTCATACGAATTACCTACCTTTTGAACAAAACCCCTTCATAAATGATTTTCTATAATTATTTTGAAATAATTAATTATTCATACATAGTTTGATTTATCTATTATAAACTATTATTTTTAGTGAATACTAGAAAATAATGTACTAATAATATATGTAAAACTGAATGTTTTGACTTTGTTTACTAGTTCAAAATACCCAAATATTAAATACTAAAAATGATCATTTTTCAATTATCATTTTAATATCACACAAAAATCGGGCATGACCTTAGCTTGGCCAATGCTGAATAATTTTTGAATTATCATTTAAATATCATAATTTTTTTAGTTTTTACAACGTGGTAATTATGTGATATTCTTCAAAAAGTAAGGCATGACCTTAGCTGGGCCAATGTCGAAATCATTTTTTAATTATCATTTTAATATCATACAAAAATCGGACATGACCTTAGCTTAGCCAATGCCGACATAATTTTTTAATTATCATTTTAATATCACAAGTTTTTCAGTTTTTACAACGTGGTAGTTATGTGATATTCTTCAAAAAATTAGGAATGACCTTAACTTGACCGATGTCGAAATAATTTTAGAATTATCATTTCAGAAATTACTTAATTACCATTGTTGTTTAGCCAAAAGGACTAAGAGTTTAAGAGTTTTGAATATTATAATTATAATAATTATTATTACCATTATTCAGTCTTGAATTTTATTTATTTAGTTATTTTTAGTGACAAACAAAATTGTCAAAACTGCACTCCGTGTAATAAACTTTTTTTGGATTTAATAGCTTTTGTCAAAATCGGAAAAACCCTAGAGTTTATTCCTTTAATTATATCTGATAAACTAATCCACTAGTGAATCAATTTTTTTTATGACATACATGTGAGACAAGTATTTTTAATGCAGGCTGCAGGTTATATTATCAGTAATTATATGTCATATTATTGAAATATCATCATTCACTTTATGTAATATACCATAAGCTATTGAGAATTTCAGTTGAAAACACGACATGTTAATTTACCAATTTTTTTCCTTTATATTTTTAAAAAAGTAGTGAAAAATTAAACATGCTATGTGGCAAAAAAATCAACATGGATTTACTTTTTATGAAAATAAACTATTTCTTCGAATGGGGCGGTAAGATGTATAAACTATAACTAGCATTTATTTTTACACTCCAATATGAATACCCACAGAAAAAGCTAATAACAATATATCATGCAAAAATAATAATCATGTGTAGTACACATTTTTTAATAATATGCAACAATAATACGGTAGCATACTGGTTTATCGTTTTTTAATCCTAACTGGCTTAGGGGCTTTTTGTGTTGTGGTATTTATTGGTACAGTTTGTGTGAAAGAATCGTAGTTTGTTTGATCAACAATAGGCGTATCTGAATAGTTAGGAGATAGCCCATTTTATTTTTGACTGTGAGGCTATATCAGATCATTGTGTCTTATTCATAAATTAAACAAAAAAATTAAAATAGTTACGTGCAATATGCTTGTAAAGCAAGCATTTATTTTTACACTACCAACAAAAAAAGCTAATAACAATAATATATCATGCAAAAATAATAATTATGTGTAGTACACATTTTTTAATAATATGCAAGAATAATACAGTAGCATACTTATTTATCGTTTTTTAATACTAACGGGCCAAGGGGCTTTTTGTGTTGTGGTATTTACTGGTACAGTTTGTTTGAAAGGAATCGTAGGTTGTTTGATCAACACTAGGCGTATCTGAAAAGCAGGAGATAACCCATTTTCTTTTTGACTGTGCGGCCATATCAGATCCAAACGGTGATTCGAAGTACATTTACTTTTTTTTCTATTTTCTCTTTAAGAGCAGAAATAAAATTACTTTCCAAAGCGAATCACTAGTTGTAATTTTCAAACCAAGTCTACACAAAGCACAGTATAAACCAGCAGAGTAAGAACATATTACAGTGAGGTGCAGTGTTCAATAATTAGCATCAATGCGTTTATTTGAAAGTGATTTTATCGCTCTTATTTATAATAACTCCTGTAGAATTGTGACGTCTCCAGTTCCCATAGCTTTTCCTCGAGCTCGCTGATTTCGTGTACCAGCTTCGCTTCTCCGATTTCCAAATCTCCAGTGGTTTCAGTTGCCGGTTTCCTGTCGTGTGATCCATAATGTCCACCCCCCCTCCCTCCTCCGAATCTGTGGGGGCATTGGTCAGGGATTGTATTTTCAATTGTTTTTGAGCCATCCTTGATTGTGTGGACAATTGTAACCCCGGTTTTTACCTGCTGGCAGGTTGGCAAGGATTTGCTAAGTGCTAGCATGCTCCCTCCAGCCTTATCGGTCCACGTAGGGACCACGTTATCACTCTTAAGCGCTCTCTTTTATGCTATCAGAGTCTCTAGTTCTTGTTCTTTATCCTGTGGATTGTCACTGTTGTTATGAAAGAGCCAATCGCATGTTGTAATAGCGACTTGGTGGGCCTTACTCGGCAGTCCTTTGTTCCGATCTACACCCACGGCCGGAACAGACGTATTTTAGATTTTTAACTTCTGGGACCCTGGTATCTGAAAACCGCTTTTTCGGATTTCAAAACCCCCCCGTGGGCAGGCTTTTGGTCCGAATCAAATTCGCTTGCGTGGACACGTCTATTTCGGTGGTGCGCCACCTAGCGGAGTTTTTGAGCGTAAGGCGTAACTGCAACATGTGGCGGTGGTCGCACACGGAGTGGTGCGAAAGCACAACTTTCGTGCCCGCGAAAACTTTTTACTTAACTTACTATGTATATATCTGATTTTTTTAACTGGCGTTTTTACCAATAATGTAGTTTATAATTATGAGATTAAACCTAATAATTATTATTTTTAACACTTTTATTGCAATGGTCGAGAGTCCCTGTTGTAATACTATACATTAATATAGTATCAGTGTGCGAGTAGTAATGATAATCAAGTATTTAACACAAATAAAGTTATTACAATAATAGATATATTATACATAGAATATATACAACACAGTGAAACAATAATACACTAGTAATATGTATAAACTGAATAGAAATACTGAGCCCCGAGCCCTTAGATCAAATGCTATTTATATTAACCCACAAGGTTGCACGCGTCTACACATACACGTGTGCTTACAAAAACAACTTTGTTTTTCTATAACATTTCCTGGTTAACAACTACGTATTTTTATTATACAGATAAACAACATATTTATATATTGTGAAATACTTCCTGATATATAGAATATTAATTATTATTCCAACAGTCCCCGTTTTCACATCAAGGTTTTATACTTCACAGGAAAATATATATAGGCGATTATCATTTTTTGAGGAATATTTCTACACATGAATCTACTATTCAGTACAAATATTCGATAAGTAAACATGATTTTTGCAATCAACCTACGACTTATCACACGACCTAGCACACAAGTTGTCTTACGTAAATAAAACACCTGCCGTGCAAAATATCTTTAACGCTGGCACACGACGACCAACATTTTATTAGATGTGCGACACGTAGAGGCGACATTGTCGACTTGTAACTTTTTTTCTGTTATACACGTATACCTAAAAAAAAACCGGTAAATTCGTTTATTAATGCGCATTTAAAATGAAGTTTTTATTAGATATATCGAGCATAGTAAGCTTCTCGTATGTGTTGGGTTGTATTGTGTTATGTTGTGATGCAAACCTCGTGACCACGATGCACGAGCTGTTGTCGTATTCCGGATGGCTCGAGATGGCCCAAAGAGACTACCCTATCTTTATTATAGATCGACGACAGACGAACGAAACTGAACACGAATTGTCGATGAACGAATTCCTGGCGGAAACGGTGACCATCCAAAACGTGTTCGACAAAATCCAACTAGCTCATCAGTTCTTGAGCTGTTCATACGCCAGAGTGCTGATGGACTTGTGCGACTACGAGAGAGGCTTTTTGTCCCAGTGCAAGAACATGGAGGAGGCTTCAGAATCATTCGACTGTCTAGAGGACTACCTGCATGTTTTCGGTCATAAACACCCGTTGGTTATGCGCATGACAGGCGCTCTTCTGTCCCTTAAAAAATTGGCGCCCTCTCAAACGCAAATTCAAGAAACAGTGTATAATGTTTTAGTAGGTTTGCCGAAATATTACCAGCAAAAGACCGTCGACCAGGCTACCCGACGAAACATTGTCGCCGAATGCAACGCTGTCGATCAGCACACGCACGACACATTAAGTCGGTTGTTTGCGTTTTACAATAGCAATTGCCGGCCCATTTGCTTTGAATTACTACAAAGAGGCTATTCGAACGTAACGGACAAAATAACAGGGTTGGTCGAACGTTACTATAACAACAGTGGTGATGTTGTGTTTGAGATAAAACAAGAATTAGAAAAAATCTCCAACAAGTTTAGGATATTGCACGACGATAGTTCTGGCTTTGAATACGATTCCGAATCGTATACTACTCGTATCCGGCCTTAC
This sequence comes from Adelges cooleyi, assembly GCF_023614345.1. NCBI lineage: Eukaryota > Metazoa > Arthropoda > Insecta > Hemiptera > Adelgidae > Adelges > Adelges cooleyi. The sequence goes on from NW_026096459.1 coordinate 14,962, forward strand.
GATCCCAACACTATTGTACGGTTGGAAAAAATGGACATACTCCTAGAAATTCGCTCATTTTGGAACATGTTTAAGTTTGTAGAAATTAAAGAACGCGATAGTCCTTATCGGTCAAAATTGGATGATTTACTTCCAACCGACAGCACTATTATCGTCACCAAAGAAAACGTGTACGCCAAAATGAAGCGAGCGCATAGTTTTTTAAGTTGTAAGTACGCATCGATTTTAAAAGAATGCTGTGATCACGTCGCGAGCATGTGGACCAGTTGCAAGAAATCGAACGATCTCGACTGTCTGGACAAATTTCTGACAATATTCAACGAAACCGATCCGTCAGTGATACGCATGATCGACGCGTTATTTTATTTTCAAAACTTGTCGCCGGACACCAAGTACAACAAAGGCGTTTACGATTTGCTGAAGAGTTTCAAAGGATTCTACGACGACAGAACCGCACGGGATGACCGAGACGTGATGACTTGGTCTCCGGCAATCGAAAATGATATTTCCAAAATTTCCCGAAATTCGCAAGAATTTTATCAACAATTTTGCTTTTTGGATAATGGGTTTAATACTTATTATGTTCCCGACAACGTACAAAATGGCACGATCGATGGAAAAGGAAGATTTTTCATAAGAAGAATACGTGAATTAACCATTTCTTACGCTAAATTAAAGTATAGAGAATATCCTAATTTATTTCAGAGCTTATAGATCATATACGATCAAAATTTTAAATTGTAATGATTTTTATATATTAAGTTTTGGAAATATATTGTTATTTCAATAAAAGCATAATTATTTTTTAATTGATGTTATAAAGTATTTTTTTAGTAACTGATTCCGTTAAAAAAAATAGCTCACATGCATATTTGAAAAAATATATAGGTTGTTGCTTGAGTTGTAAACCGAACAGGGAAAACTACAATAACATAAAATATTATTATATGGTAAAAACCAAAAAGGTATTACATTAGGTATTAAGGTATTAGGAAAAAACATTAACATATACAATTTTCTCAAACATTTTAGTCAAAATTTAATATTATTAAGAAAAAGGGGAAAATTACACTTGACCGTAGTTAATTTCCATGTTGCTATGGGCGAGTGAATCAACGGTAAACAGGTAATGAACATATTTTCATTATATTATTAGGTACGATGCACGGATAACAACGGAAATAAATAATTATAGACAGACGGTTATCCTTAATCACACCCCCTCTTTTACTAAAAACACATTTTTTTTAAATTATGTTGTAGGCACATTGTTGCCATCAGGTACAACGATTTTTTCGAAATTTGTATTATTATCTGTGAATACTGGACCTTCCTTATTTACTCACTACTACTAGTATTAATGAGTAGTAGAACTCCTTTACGAATAACACTTTCTTACTCTGTTGGTTTATACTATGCGTGGTTTGGATTATACTAGATTTAACCTACTATCCATAGAATCGCATCGAAGCGTTTATTTAAAAGTGAGTTTATCACATTTCAGTTATAATAATTATTCTAACTGGCATTTTTTTTAAATTATTCGAATTAGTTCCAAATTTGTATGTAGTCTTAACCTTAAGAAAAAATACTATTTAATGCCATTTAGGAGTAACTAGCATTTTTTTAAATTTTTGTATATAATTTTATTTTTTATTTGTAGGGACGGCAGTTCTTTTTCTTAACAATTTTACCTATAAAGTCAGTGGGACACTTGTACACACAAAAATGATACTTCATTTTTGAAATCGAAAAAAACACCCAATAAATTTACATATTTTTCAATTTCTAATAATTCTTATAGACCTGAGATTCCCCGATCCCCCCCCCCCCGCCCCTTCAATATGCTTTGTTACCACTATGACCGCCTCACCATTGTACTGGGTTTTCTAGGTATTTTTTTGTTCTAAAACTTACTCAAATCGCATTTTACTGTGAAGAGAATACAATATCACATTCGGGTTATCACAAATGTCTTACATTTAAATACGTACATAATATAGCCATAAAGCAAATATCAAACAAAAACCATTTTTATTACTTGCATACATGATATGTTTTTCATAATCGTTGTCTGTGTTTTTACACGTCATTTCATTCAATATGAAATATATTTTTTTGGATGAATATTCGAATAACACCTATAGCAGTTTCAAAAGAACATACCGAAACATCTGTGTGAAAAAACCTTAAACAGTATGACAGACTCGAGAATATTGTCAACTTTTGATTTTGTTTAAATATTTCATATTTTTAACAACATATCAAGCAATAATAATAGGTGCACACGCTATAGCGAATAAAATAAATTTGTTGGCCCTGGTTTTTTTGTACATTGAAAATTCTAAAAAGGCATGATATTGCCAAGGTGATATTACCATAGGTTCATTTTAAAAACAAACGTCAAAATTGTCATACACGGTGAGCTATCCAAAACATTTATCAGTAGAACGGTAATAATATTCGCCAACGGTAGGTATAACCGTCTAGTTATATTATAAATTGCTACACGCCTTATTATAATATACCAGCACTCAATGCGGTGTATATCACTTAGGGTACGTGAGAAAAATCCTTGAAAAACCCGCATCTAGTACATCCGCTGCCGAAAAGCAGGTAAAATGATAAAAATATATAATTAACAGTCAAGTCTTACACGACGACCTATAGGTAAACAAATGAGCCGTTTATTATAACCGTTAAGAATCAAAACTTTTTTTATTCAAAATATTAATATTTTCCGAGAAAATTAGAGTGTTACATCAGTTGGGTCACCCTGTACATCATCTATAAGGACAATCGCAATTCCAGTGACATTTGATATCTATGTATTTCTTAAACTTTATTTTTTCTTTAGAGTGTAACGTTTATATAAAATATAAATTTTATTTTAATTAACACGTTTTTTTTACTGCAATTGCTCATTTATGCCAAAATAGTCTATTGTTTTCTTTAATTAAGTGTCACTTGAATATTGCTCCAAAATAATATCGACTGAAACTAGAAGAGCTATATTTTTTATTTTGGTTTATCAATTCAGCAACCTCAAATTGGTCAAAATAGTCAAATTAATAATTTTTAGTACTGACTTTCAAGGGCTGCAAAGTTAAGGATTAAAAACGACTAGTAGTTATTTATAAATCGACACTAGCATAAAATGGTTATTGAGATATCTTAACGATAGTTTTATCGCTTGAATTAACACCGGTAAGGTCGGATCCCACCTAGTAAAATATTTTGGTGGCAAAAGTTTTCTTTATTTTGTGTTTATTATTTTTCAAATGTGACTAGCCAAAATAAAAATTCAGATTTTGTACACACAAGTGTCCACACGATTATATACTACAAGTAAACCAAGAAAAAATATAAACAGTAATGTGAACACAATTTCTAAATAATAATAATTGATCACAGCCGCAAAGTACTACATTAGACTTACTGCCCAATTGCAAGTGTAATCACATGCTTGGTGTACAAAGCGATGTAGTTTATACAAATTTATCAATTTTACGGAAATCCAAACAATCCCAACGAAAAGTTTACCTCAAGTTCACTTTTCCCAATAAACATTTTTTCCATAGGAAATGTGATCTTTGAAAAATATAAAAATTGGGACAATTGGTAGCAACACTATCTTATATTTAATTACAAAAAATCATTATATTGAGAAACCACGTTATAAACATATTTATACAGAACCTAAGAAAATTCTGCGAGGAGCATCAATTAATAACAAAAGTAGCCATGCTGCAAATCGGATGTGACCTTGAAAAACTTCACTGGACAATAGTTCGTGGGGTACTGTGCCACATTATCAGGGCCTCTACAGTTTCTATACGTGTATATTAGGGTGGTCATTTTATTACGGTACCCTTAAATTCATTTTAATGTTCCTAAAAATAAGTTTGCTAAATTTGAGACCATTCCGTAAATTTTAACCCGTACCCCCGATCCTCTAAAGTTGAGTTAGAAAGTAATTTTCCAAAAAAAGCTGGACTTTTTGCTACAACTTTTCTGTTGGTCAACCCACAATTATGGATGTGTTACTTCTGAATATACTATTTTAGGAGAATAAAATAAATAGTGCTTTATTAAAACTACTTTCTAACTCAACTTTAGAGGCCGGGGGCACGATTTAAAATTTACGGAATGGTCTCAAATTTGTTATAACTTAATTTCAGGAACATTAGAACCGATTTAAGGGGTACCGTAAAAAAAAAAAAAATGTTTAAGGGCCGCCCTAATTTTATCTAATATTATGATAATTTTATCATATACATTAGGGTATGTATATGATAAAATTATATGAATTAACCCAAAATTAACTTTAGCAGGGCATCAAGGTATTGAAAGGACATACCAGTTGCTAAAGACCAATTACTCACGGAATGGCATGAGAAAACAAGTCGCCGAATATGTTTGAAAATGTCCGCAGTGCCAATTTACCACTACATCCAACTGAACCTTCCGATAGGCACTCTTATTACCTCTTACGCCTAGTAAACAAAAAATCCCGACATTTTTCCAAATCTTGACTACAACGGTCCTAACTAAGGATAAATTCCTTTTGTTCTTACTCACATTTCCAATAGCGACGATTGACGAATATAATCTTTATCGGCCGGTTCCCTTACCACATTACGTAGTTATTAATGATGCTATACTTATTTCATTAACTACTGACTAAGTTGCGCTAAGCGATGATAGTGAATTACTAACCGCTCAACATGAAAACTGTCTAGGTTTCAAACCGTTGACATTATGTAAAGGCAACTTGCCAATTCAACGCAGAGCATCGTCTAAATTCTGTGAAATTGTATTATTAACATCTCCGCAGACCGTCCCAAATACAATTTGGAATCGTTTATCGCCATCAGATTATTGGATTTGTTGTAAGCTACATGAGTTCATAACTTTGAGCTAATTACTGATTTTTAACCTAAATATCTTCCAACCGTGGCTCACGTTAAAGTTGGGACAAATTTAATATATTTAAAAAAAGCATATAACTCCATCTCTAATATTATGTTAAAATCGTAGGAACTTGTGTTTTTAAAAAGTAAACAACATGTACACATAATAATTTCCTGAATATTTTACACGGGATTTATGGAAAGTTTAATATATTTGGCTTTAAAAATAATAAAATAATATTATAGCAGAGTAGAAATAAAAAGACATTTGTGTATACAAATCCTAAAAAAACATATCTGATATGAGAATACCATCGACTCATGCTTAGTACAAGCATGACCTTCGATTTTCTAAGTTATTGTACCGAGGGCTCACACAAACACAAAAAAAACCTAAATTCGAGCAAAATTATGTTAAAAGGTTAAAACGATTTAAAAGCAGAATTAAAAACCACTTTATCGCTTTGACCCACCAAAGTACCAATCACATACAATTTCAGATCTATAGAGCTGCTACTCGAGTAAATCGGTCAAAATGAAAAAAATTATCTGACATTCAGCCACAAAAAAAAAGCAAAAATTTAGAAACAATATTATATGATTCAATTCGAATTTAAGCTAAAATAATAAATAAGCTATTGTTCTACGGTTATCGAAAAAAAAATCACAACAGTAATTTAATAGCTGTTGTCATCAACTATCCGAATCATGCAAACACGTATGCGGCTAGGTACAACTTTTTTTATTTTTGCAGTAGGTATATATATTACACAAGTCGCTTCATGTAAATAGAACGTTAGCCGAGAACATGTTGTGTCCCCCCTTTCCCGTGCGAAATTTCTTAAACTTCGATACACGACGAATATCGTTTTAGTAGATGCACGACACGTAAGCGCGACATCGTCAATTTGTAGTTTTTTCACCGTTATACACGAATACCTAAAAAAAAAATCGTAAATTCGTTTATTATTCCACATCAAAAATGAAGTTTTTGACAGATATCTCGGGCATAGTAAACTTCTCGTATGTATTGGGATGTGTTGTGTTATGTTGTAAAGCAAACCTCGTGGCCACGATGCAAGAGCTGTTGTCGTATTCCGGATGGCTCGAGATGGCCAACGAGAACGACCCTATCTACATTATAGACCAACGACGGACGGACCGAGCCGAAATGGAATTGACCGTGAACCATTTGCTGGAGGGAATGGTGACCAACGAAAACGTGGTTGACAAAATCCAACTAGCCCATCAGTTCTTGAGCTGTTCGTACGCCAGATTGCTTATGGAATTGAGCAACTACGAGAGAGGTATTGGGCCCCAGTGCAAGAAAATCACGAAGGCTTCAGAATCGTTCGACTGTCTAGAGGACTACCTACAGGTAATCATTCATAAACACCCGATGATTATGCGCATGACAGGCGCCCTTTTTTCCCTTAAAAATTTGGCGCCCTCTCAAACGAAACTTCCAGAAAAAGTGTATGAAATTTTAGTAGGTTTGCCGGAATATTACCAGAAAAGGACCGTCGACAGACCGCCTATAGATGACGACCAGGCTACCCGTCGAACCGCTGACGCCGAGTGTAATGCCGTTGAACAACACGCGCATCGCACGTTTGAGAGTTTGTTTGCGTTCTACAGTAGATTTTGCCGGCCCATTCCCTTTGAATTACAACAAAGAGGCTATACGATATCAACGGGCCTAATTATGGAGTTCGTCCTATACCACGACGATAACAGTAAATTCGTTGTGTTTGAGATAAAAAGAGCGTTAGAAAAAATCTCTCACAAGTTCAGGATATTGCACGACGATACTTCTGGCTTTGAATACGATCCCGTATCGCATACTACTCGTATCCGGACTTACGATCCAAACACTATTGTACGAGTGGAAAAAATGAACCAACTCCTTGGAATTCGCCACTTTTGGACCAAGTTTCGA
>NW_026096460.1:0-337 GCF_023614345.1 Adelges cooleyi
CCGCTAGAAATCAAAGAACGCGACAGTCCCTATCGGACTGACTTGGACGATTTACTTCCAAAAAATATCCCTTACGGCACTAATATCGTCACCAAAGAAAACGTATACGCCAAAATGAAGCTAGCGCACAATTTTTTAAGCTGTATGTACGCTACGATATTGAAAGAATGGTGCGATCGCGTCATGAGTATGTGGAGCAATTGTCAGGAATCTAAGGATCTAGTCTGTTTGGACAAATTTCTGACAATATTAAGGGAAACCGATCCGTCAGTGAAGCAAATGATCGACGCGTTACATTATTTTCACAAGTTGTCTCCGGACACCAAGTACAACGTAG
>NW_026096461.1:0-11198 GCF_023614345.1 Adelges cooleyi
ACGTTTACGAATTGCTGAAGAGTTTCAAATGCTTCTACGACGACAGAACCGCCCGGGAAGACCGAGACGTGATGAGTTGGTCTCCGGCAATCGAAAATGATATTTCGAAAATTGCCCGTGACTCAGACGAATTTCATCAACATTTTTGCTATGAGGAATTTCCTTATTTTATTCCCGATGACGAAAACAACGGCACGATAGAGGCCAAAGGAGAATTTTTTAAAAACAGTATCCGTGTTTTAAAACCTTATCACTCTGTTAGGTATCAACAAATTCGTAATGTGTTTCAGACCTTATAAATATAATCATAGATGATCAAAATTGTAATATTGATGATTTTATAATTACATTTTGGAAATATGTTGTTATTTGAATAAAATGATAAATATTTTTTTTTATGATATTATAATCTTTTTATTTTGCTAGTGATGTCTTTTAAAAAATAGCACTCATGCATATTTAAAATAATCACGTAAAATATAATTGTTTGATAAAAATCAAAGAGGTTTTACAAATGTTATTGAGGTAGACCTAGATTGATACTATAACATATACATTTTTCTCACAAATCTGTAGTCAAACTTTATTTTTATTAAGAAAAAACCCCAAAAAAGAGGAATATTACAATTGCCCGTAGTCAATTTCCATGTGGCTATGTGTGAGTGAATTAACCGTCAACAGGTAAATAATATATTTTAATTTTATGGTTAACTACAATATAAGAGTAACTACTGTAATACATGCTTATGGGCATTCAATCATTCCATCTTGATACTAAAACTTAATTTTTAAGATTAATTAGGTATATTTTATTTTGAACATTTAACGGTGGCACTGTAAAACATTCTCTGTGCTTCATTAATTCATCACGCCAGTCATCCAAATATTAAAACTATTTCTATTATTAAACAATTCAATTTTTAAGCTAAAAAAACATTCGTGCCTTTCAAAATACTTTGATAGACACAATTTAGAACGCTACACTTTTATTTGTTAAAGGGTATTTTTCTAACTTAGCTAACGAGACCCAGATTTGCTTGGCCATGATGGTTTTAGAACAATATCATCCATTATTACATTTATAGAATGAATATTTCTATGAGCTGTACGTTTGGAGATTTCTGATAAATTAGCTAAAATTTCTTTACTAATACAATTTTGAAAATTCACAAGGTTTTTAAGTAGCCCATTTATTGTATATTTTCCTGATTTGATAAGTGTTTTTATTCTGAAACTACTGAAACGTGTTCCTTTTATAAAAATGTGTAATGTAACGTTCTCTTTTATTGGTGGGATTATAATATTTTATAAATCTTCTAGTAGTTGTAATGTGATGATTAAAAACTATCGTCATTAGCGGTTACAATTGATTACATTTTTTTAAATATAATTTGATCATCTCCAGAAAATATTTATGTCAACTGATTGTATAACGATATAAACGCCGAACATTGTTGTGTCTTATTGACTCCGAATAAAAGTTTCTGAAAAACCCTTAGAGATTAAACTATCCTTGTTATCGCCATATTGGTTAAATTTGATTTGCCAATTTTCTATAACATCCTCACTCGCTATATTAATAGAATATTAAGTTATAATTTAAATTTTATGATAACTAGTACCGTCATTTGAGTAAAGTTGGAGTGGGCATAAATAGCTATCACCTGAAATTCTGGTTTCTGCCTGAGATTTAACTAAGTAGTTTAAAATTAAAACAACAAGCATCTGGTAGAAAAAATATTTGCAAATTATTAAAATTAATCAATTGGGAGCAGGTTTAATCTTTAAATTAAATTTCCTCAAAAATTTGATTCGTACTAATTGTATGCAATAATTATAGGTTAATTTTAAGTACATTATTGCCTTCACAGTGCTTTTATCAATACCTATTTCATATTTCTACTAAATAAAATATACCATCGGCGGCAATGTCACATTAACAATTTTATGCCTTTTTTATGAAAATTATTTTATCAACCAGCAATTGTTTGCGTCTTAACTTCTTCCGTTTATCTTTCCTTTAATCCTAATTATTTTTATTACAATTGTAGCTGTTTAAATACTTTTTTAAAACACTATCGATATTTAAAAATTAACAGCATTTGCTTTGTTTGATTGTCAAACCGCAAAAAACCTTATCACACACCCTGTTTCAAGACACAGTGATAGTTTTTATAAATGGTTTTTTCCAATATGTACTGTTTTTTTTTAATTAGTATAAGTTTGGTCGAATTATATGAAAATATTTTTTTCCTTAAATATTGCCTACAGAAAACTCTTTAAAAACAGACCTCACACAAACCCCTTAAGTATAAAAACTTTTTTTTTTTTTTGAATATTTGAACAATACACGAGTCACGTACATATTATTTTTTTACTTATTTACTACATCTTTAGACGTTTAAGAGGCCATCGGTTGTTTTCGATTTTTGACAAAGTCTAAACGACGTTAACCGTTTTAAAACTACACCGTGTATATTATGCCACGCTAGAAAATGTGTTAATATTTCCGTAGTCTTCAGTATACAAATACTCGAAATATGCATGTGAATATCGTTAAAAGGCTTTTGCATAGTATATTATTTCCCGGATAATCCTAGCAAGTATAATAATAATTACAATCACCGCAACAGTCTCGTGGAGCCGAAATAATAATTATTAAAAATTATACATCAGCCTTAAATAAATCCCAATATGGCTTACTAAAAAAGCTCCAAATCAAAAGCAGTAGTGAACATAATTATTTATTTTTTGGCAATTTTTTTTTCTTCAGCTCCAGAGGCCGTTCAGGCCCACTGCTGCAACACACACATCCTTCCATCTCTCTTTATCCATTGCTACCTCCCTGTAGTTTTCAACTCCTAGCGTTGTTAGATCCTTTGAGACTTTATGAAACCATCGTTTTTTAGGTCTGCCTAAGGGCCTCTTTCCTCGTGGCTTCCAACTTAGAACCTCCTTTGGAATCATGTTAGACCTTAGTATGTGACCTAGCCAGCTTAGTCTTTTGGCTCTAATTACCCCAATTATATTCGGTTCTCCATATGCATTGTATACTTCTTCGTTTGACCTTATTTCATACCTTTGTGTTACATTATTTATTTTAGGTCCACATATCTTCCTTAGAAACTTTCTTTCTACCTACTATAGCCAATTTTCTCTCATCCTCTAACGTCGTTGGCCATGTCTCACATGCATACGTTATGATAGGTCTTGCTATTACTTTGTATAGTCTCATTTTCGATTTCTTTGTTAGTAGCTTTGAGCGCGGGCACTTAGATAGTGCATGTAGACATCTGTTACCTGCTAGAACACGTTTCTTAATCTCTTCGTGATTGTTGTTTTGGCTGTTTAGTTCTGTACCGAGATACTTAAAACTATGTACTTTTTCAAATGTGTACTCTACGATCTGTATATTCCTTGTCTGATGTATTTGTGGTTGTTCTCTTGTTATACACATGTGCTTGGTTTTGTTTTCATTTATTTCAAATCCTATTGTCTTGGCACTTCGTATTAATTCCTCTGTTGCTAGTTTTATATCGTCTTCAGTTTCTCCAAGTACTACGATATCATCAGCATACGCTAAGATTGATACAGACTTTCCGACATCAATTCCTTTATATGTATTATGTATGCTTCGAGCTACCACCTCCAGTGCGATGTTAAAGAGTATAGGAGAGAGTACATCACCCTACTTTAGTCTAATTGTGGTTTTAAACTCTTCAGAGTGTGTTTGTCCGAATCTTACTTTGCATCTTGCTGTTTCTATACACATTTGGGTTATTGCTCTTAATTTGGCTGGTATACCAAATAGTTCTAGATGTTTCCATAATGCTTCTCTGTTAACCGAGTCATATGCTTGTCTAAAATCCACAAATAGTAAATGCAATTTCTTATTGAATTCATAATATTTCTCTATCAGTTGCTTGAGCGTGAATATATGATCAATTGTCGATCTTCCCACTAAGAAGCCACTTTGGTAATCTCCTATAATATCTACTGCGTATGTAGGTGGTAAAGAATAATGTTAGAGAGAATTTTATAAGTCGTACATAGCAAGGATATCCCCCTATAATTTATTACCACAGTCCATTGCATCTATCTTATTATAAATCGGGCATATAATTGATGAATTCCAATCCTCTGGCATCATTTCTATTACCCATACTTCTTTTATCACATTTCATATCTCTATTTTTAGGTTATCTCCTCCATATTTTAATAACTCCGACGCCATTTCATCGTTTCCTGTAGTTTTATTATTTTTGAGCATTTTAATGGCAACTTCGATTTCCTCTAAACTAGGTTCCTTATCTTCTGGTTCTACCAATACATACCCGGTGTTTATTCGGGGTACATCAATAGTCCTGTTTAGTAGGGTTTGGAACACTGTTTTAAATTCCAGTGTTTTTATTTGGTTATCGACTACCATATGGTCTATCTAATTATGTGTTGTTGTTCCTGGAGACGTCCAGGACTGTTTATGGATATTTTTGTGAGGATAGCATGTGCTACTAATCACCATTTCTTTTAAAGTCGCGAGCGTTGCCAATCTCACGCCATTATCGTTTGATTCTTCATGAAGAATTTCTCGTCCAATCGTTGGTCTAAACACATCCTCTCTTCCGGCCTTAGCATTGAAGTCACCCAGTATAATTTTTTGTATTCTTCTAGGAATACTATCGTATATCATATCTAGCTGGCTATAAAATTATTCTTTAATTCTATTTTCTTTCTCTTCCGTCGGTGCGTAGCAATTCATCAGTGATACGTTTATCCATTTGCATTCTATCGGTAACCAGCATAATCGCTCATTACACGCTTCAAACTTTTTGTTTGGCAGTTTATTAAAAATTATAATATTATAATTATCGGTAAAATAAAAGTTGTTTAATTGAATAATGCATGATGTACGTATCAAAATAATTTCTGTTTAATTGAATTTCGAAATGAGTTAATAATATATTAAGTTCTCAGACATGTCGAAGGCCATTTTTATTTTTTAATAGGTCGTATCGATTATTTTTTAACAGTGACATTATTTTTAGAAAAAAATGTATAACATTCGTAATTACTTATATAATGACATATTTTATTTGTAACAATTTGGTTTTTCACAATGTACCATGCTGCTTATAATTATTTCGATTCCATAATTTTGGATTTTGGTTTTAAGTAACAAAACCGTATACTATAGACAGAGTTTTTGTAAATTTTTCTCAATTTGCAATATGAAGTATAAACATATATTTTATCAACGCGTAAGGTTGAACTGAAAATCTATTCATTGGCTGTTAAAATGAAATCGTTTTTGTATTTTCTGCAGTTGTTGTCGTTGTAATTGTTCTTATTTGTACAATTTTTTCAAATACGAAAATATTTCACTAAAAAACTATTTTTTTTTGTTCGATGTACTACCAACAATTTTTATAACACTATGCATATTGTTGTTTTCATGTTACCACAGTATTTTTTGTCCTTGAAAATTATTTTTCTGTTAGAATAAATATAAAACCAATTTTACATGTAACAGATTTACACTATACAGTAAAACAACTACGGTTAAAAAATTCAAATAAAGAAAACTTTTCTGCCGCCTAAAAATGTCTACCGGTCATTTTCATTTTTATTTAAAACCTTTTGAAAAATTGTAAAATATGATTTTATCATTTTCGTTACTTCTCTTACTCAGAAGCGTCATAAATTATTTTATTGAACTAAGACGAAAACGTATTTTAGTGAGAGATTTTCCAAGCTTGTTTAAACAATTACTTGTTAGTCATACACCAATGCACTAGATAATAAATGTATCGGAAAACAAAAACAATATCTTTAAAATCGACCTAGTTATGTCATATTTTGAAGTCTCCAATGTTTACACGATTTTTATTATTATTATAAAATTTTTGGGGCCATTTATTTTTTACTTGAGCAATTATAAAAGTAGGACAATAATTGTCAGTATTCCGACCAAGCCTACCCTATCCCCCCCCCTTGGTTCAATTATAATAAGGGTGGCAAATTTATAGTGCATATAGCTGTAAAAATGCTAGACCCGCCTCTGACTCAAAGCTCCAAAATATCTTCCCATTTAATTAGATCTCGCTCATTATTTCCTCGCTATTTCCAGTTTTGTTAAAGAAATGTAGTTTTTTTCTAGATCCCAGATACCTAACTCTGAGATTACTAAAAACGAGTCGATTCCATCGCTAGCTTAACTTTATCTTTCCCTAATCCACACGGATTTATCATCCCCAGTTAAAACATTCTTCAGCTCTATCAAAAAAAATACTGTTTACAGCTGAGGCAAATGTGAAATGGTCCTCTTTTCCTTTCTAATATGTCATCGTCTTGACAGCCCTAAACTGAGCCCCGTTTTACCCCTTGCCTTGGTTTCACGGCTTTAATCTTACACCACAGCATATTACTTTTTTAGCCCGTCTAAGATTCGGTCATTCCCTATTGCTCTTAATTTCCCGCCGTACTGCTACTTGCTCAAAGCACCTAATATATTTGTAATTTGGCCCATCCTCTAGCCCTAACATCAGCCCCTTGCCTTGGTTACACATCATATCCTAATGGCTTTTTCATTAAAAAATGTGTGCATAATTTGTTTGTATCGTATTTAATTATATTTAAAGTTGGTCACAACCCAAAAACATAGGCTGATATTACAACTTACGACGTTGTTTAATAAAGGCCAATTAACGTTCCAGGTCCGAGATAAACATTATGATGTGGGAAATATACATTGGTGTTCTTTTGAAAAAAAAAACATCACAGTTTTGAATAACTATTCTTATAACGTCATAACTTATAAGGTCGCGTGTAACCAACAGGTGTTTTTCATATTTTCTTTGCAACGCGACATTCAAATGTTCAATTTTCATGAGAAAAATACTGCACAATAATATAGTGTGTAAGAAAATAATATCTATATACCGTTGCTTTCTGTACATCTAGTGCATTGTAATTCAAACCAGAAAATTCTAAGCGTATACTAACGCGTTAAACGATAATTGTATCATTGTACGTAGCTGCATGTCTTTAGGGATGAAATTTACAAATAAAATCATTCTAAACACTTCGAATGGTGGTAAAATACGAATGTACAAAATAGGAATTCGCTGTAACATAGGTAAATACACAGTTCTGCCGTGCAAGAAAATAGTTCAAACATATAAAGGCACAAACAACCAAACGGAATACTTAAAAAAAAAAAACATTTATTCTTATAATAGTACAAAAATATGTACCTGCTCGTTTTTAAAGTGACATTGCGCTGTGAAACAAAAAAAAAAAACGAATAACATGATACTCACGTCGTTTTGAAAATATTTTACCAACCGACAAAAGTGTTCGATATTCTAACTCTAATAATTATTATAACTATGACAATTAATTCAAAACGGTTATAATGTATGTATTCAAATACATAAGAGAAACATAAATGGGCTATTTATTAAGGGGTAAAGAATTGGGAATTTTCGACAAAAATTGAACTAGTTGCTATTTAAAATATGCCGACTAATTTTAAGGAGGAAAAAAATTAAGTTTTTCTAGTTATAAAAACGTTTTAAGTTCATTTTCTCCAATTAAGGCGAAAGTTTGATAAAAAAAATCCTAACTGTACTCAACCCATCTATGTACTATGATGAAAACAATGTTGTTTGAGTGTCCAATTCTATATAAATAAAAACTAAGTTTTATTAATTTTGAAAAAGCCTATTGCTTCGTGTTCTAATCAGTTTCAAAATATTTAAAATTAGGGCAACATTAAAAGTGCATGTACGATTTTCAAAAAATTAGAAGTCTCATTTTAGGCCAATATTGGCCATCAGAATCTGATACCAAATTATAATAATAAACCCAGAACGAGTTGTGTATTTATATACATAATAATATATGCAGGATGATCCACTTATCGTGTACCATTCAATTTCTTATTAAACCCTATGCGATATTGAGCGGTTCACGATAAGTGGATCACCCTGTATATAAATATACAAAACGATTCATTAATGATAAGATCATGTGTTACATGTATAAATTATTATAATTGTTAGAAAGTGAGGATTTTTCATACAATTTCGCACAATGGCTCATGTGTTTGAAAAATGATACCGAGCTCAAAAGTAAACAAAGTATTGCTTATCGAATTCTCTCCTTACCGAAAACAACATTTTTTTACTTAAGAAAAATACTTCTGTGATTTATGGTGTTTTCCATTTCCACTGTTTACATAAATGAACCAAACCGTTTATAAAAAAAAAAATTGTATACGTTCAAATCACTGTTATCACTATTTAAATTCACATATTGGGCTTGCGTTAGACTAAATGGTCACCTAACGTTGACAAATAAAGGATTTTAAAAATTTCATAGCCAACCTGACTTATTGGCGATTTTTTAAAAATTAAGACCCATGTGAATTATTTTTGCTTTTCATCATACAATGATATTTTAAGGTCATTGTAATTTTTTCTCCCTTATGATTTTTGAAATATCTTACAGTAACCTGTATATTTAGATATGAATGCTAAGTCATTATTATGTAACGGACCCACCCTTATCAGAGCTAATAGATAACATTATATATATATTATTACATTGTACAACTTATCAGGACTAACATATACATATATCTATTATATTATATTATATAACTTCTCATTGTTAAATATTGCTAAATATGAATGTACCACACGTGCCGATTTCACATCAGACCCAAAAGGTCATTACAGCATCTTGCGAAAGCAGACAACTTGCAATTCTGTTCACAGTTGACCTCAAACACGAGGCCAACCACTAAGAGAAACTTAACGTTTTGGCAACTACCGTGCGAATCTCACATCGAAGCTAGCCAATTTCGACCATGCGAAGACTGCACTCTCATGCCTCTACCCTTCCTCCACCGTTGACATAAGCGGATGTCATGGGCGAGCGAGGTCATCCACGCG
This sequence comes from Adelges cooleyi, assembly GCF_023614345.1. Classification (NCBI taxonomy): domain Eukaryota; kingdom Metazoa; phylum Arthropoda; class Insecta; order Hemiptera; family Adelgidae; genus Adelges; species Adelges cooleyi. The sequence goes on from NW_026096461.1 coordinate 8,958, forward strand.
CGGACTTTCGATAATTGCGAGGATTCCCACGGCCATTCAGCGAGCGGACCAGCATATAAGGGAGAACTTCAGTCATAGCAGGGCAGATGTGCTGGGACCACCATACACTACACTTGAAGTTTCTACCTATCATCTTCTTTTGAAGTCTTAAGCGGCTTATAATTGTCTTAATCATCATATTTTTGAAGCATACTGAACTTATGCTATTAACTGTTTGTCGTTGTACATGTTTTATAAGTATATTAAATTAAATGTTTGTGATTTACTCTGAAGTTATTCTATTAAATATCTAAAAACCTATCACCACGATTGTGACAAGACTCAAACAGCCTGCAATACATACGTACAGGGCTACAGGGTTGTTACAATTATTATTATTATTGTTTTTTTTTTTTTTTGATAAAATAAAATATAAATTATATTGAATTTTTAAGTTTATAACATCAATTAAAAGAGCCTAGCCTTTTAAAATTTCTTTTGAAAAATTCGATTTCTAAATTAATTGTATTGCATTTCAACGACTATTTTTCATTATTTAGTTAGATAAATTAATTATTGGTTTATTTGTTTATTTAAATATGCACGTTTTATTTAACTGGGGTTGGTTTTGTTCGTATCTCTAATAGCTTCGATTTTAATAACTGTATAAAATTCAGTTTTTTTGTGTTTTTATCGTCAAAAGAAAATGAAGACAACTCTACAAGAAGACGATCATTCTAGTTTAAAAAGATCACAGGACGAGTGGGTATAAATATTGGCATGATAAAAGAAATAATAAAAAAGAGATAATTCTATATCTGAGAGACAAAGTGTAGTAGTATTTAGGAAAATTAAATGGATACCGGATAAATAAAGTAGAGCGATACACAAAGGTCCTACTACTAAAAATCAGTAATGGAAATATAATTATAAGGAATATATGACATTTGAAAAAAATCACGTAATGAATTCAAAGAGGGTATGGGCTATAATGATTTAGAATATTTAAGCGAGAATTTTAAAGATAAAAATAGCTGGCCAAGGAAGGAGGTTAAAGAAAGAAAATATAACAAAGAAATTGTTAATACTACACGAAGTGGTAGGGTAGTAAAAAACCAGAGAAATCGAACCTTGAAAATGTATTAGTTTAATAATTTTGTTATTGTAAGTCTTAAACCTATTTATTAAAATGTTTGTATACATAGTTAAAAAAATTATTTTGTTAATACAACTAACTACTAATTAGTAGGTAGAGCATAGCTATAAAATTAATAATCTTTAAAATGTTGTGTCTACAAAAAAAAAAAAAAAAAAATTAGTAATACTAAGGTAAGACCTTAGTTTTTGTATGAAAGGAGACATGTTATAATATTATGTACACACTGCCAGTTTATCACAACAATAATTAAAGCTGATAAGGTCAGGCAGTCTGAAGCCACTGCCCTAGTAACCACATGACCGCCTTAATTATTATATTATTATTGTGTGTATTAATTACTGTGATTTAAAATAAATGTACAATCTATTAGTCCCGCACAATACGTATGTAAAACATTTAATTTAGTTGAAAAAATTAATCCTTTTCAGCTTTATTTGCTAATGCTTCGCTTTTTCATCGAATTATGGGGAAAGTTTAATAAAAATTACTTTCGCAGAAGTCATTTTCTAGCGTAACTATTGGACGGATTTTAATTTTTTTTTTAAGTAAACTCTTAAAACTTTTTCTAGGGGGGCTAAAAATCCGATTTCTGATTTGGCTATTAGAAAATTAGTTGGATTTATCAGAAAAAAAATACCATAAAAACAAACAATTAAACATCTTTTTAATCAGGCATAAGTGTGAAAAATAAAATGTTTAATTATTAACATGTGTGTGTGTATTAAAAAAAAACAACTTTGTTATTGCTCAACTTTTCCATGACATTTTACTACGTATTTAGGTATATTTATAATGATAAACAACATGACTAATATATCCTGTTATATAAAATAGTATTCCATTATTATTTTATTATTAGTATTTTGATAGCCTCCTTAAAATTGAGTTATAAATTTAAAGCATAAAATGTGTATAAAATAACATGATATAAAGAAAATAGTTTAGTTGCATCTAAAATGTTAAAAATGGGGATGGGGTGGTCATGGGGTTAAATTGAGGTGCTGTATTTACAAATAAGCATCAAAGCGTTTATACGAAAGTGATTTTATTCAATTTTATCACTTTTATTTTTAATATTTTCTGTAGGCCTGTGACCTCTCCGT
>NW_026096462.1:0-31786 GCF_023614345.1 Adelges cooleyi
ATTACACTATATATTATTATTTATTATTTTATTTGATGCACTTGTAAGAGTTAATAGCTGAACTTTTTTTAAACTAGTCGAATTAGTTCTAACTTTGTATGATATATTCTTTAAACGATAAACATTGACAAACCACAAAAAATACATTAAGCACTTCATCCTAGAAGGGATAGGAATTCATTCTACAAATTATTAAACCATTGAAAACTAATCGTTTGCTTTTGTACAATACAAACATTTAACTAGAATTAAAAATGTTAATTATTAATACATACTTTTTTTTATAGACAGGTGAAAAATAAAAAATACCATTACAGTGTGGTCGGGCATAGTGGGGTTGGGGAATTCACAGGTTTACAGGAATTTTTTAAATCTGAAAGTGATAAAATCACTTTCGAAAAAGTGATTTTATTCAATTTTGATCACTTTTATTTATAATAATTTCTGTAAACCTGTGACCTACCCGTGCCTACTATGACTGGTCAGGCAATATAAAGTATAAACAGATATTTTACCGACGCGTAGGTAAAACTTGAAAATCTAAATATATTTGTGTGTTCTTCTGTTGCTATAGCTGTAATAATTGTTCTACTTTGTACAACTGTGAACACGAAAATATTTCTCTGAAAAACAGTTAATTGTTTGTTCAATATAGTACGTTATACTACCTATACTTATTTTTATAACATTACGAATATTGTTTTTTTTTCAAGTTTCTACGGCATTTTATTGTCCTTGAAAATGATTTTTCCTCCACATTTAAGGGAAAAAAATAATTATGTCCACTATTTTTCAAATCAAATATGCATAAGATAAAAGTTAATTCAAAACATACGTCAGTCTTCAGCACTTGATTATTAAAATCAATTTATAAAAAATATATTTTTTTCTTTTAATATACTAACTATGTTTGATCATATAAAGGAGGGGTAGATCACGTGGTTTTCGAAATTATTATAAATGAATGTCAGAGAGTATAAACCACTACCAACTACTATCATGTTAGTTGTTAATCGCTTTTATCCTATTCCTATTCTGCACTGCTTACACATAATAAATGAGCAAGTCAACAATTCAATATTTTTTGCTACAAAAAATGTGTGAAGTGATGTCACCCTATTTAAATAATTTCTCTAGTTTTAAGTTAGGTTAGTTTCGATTATAAAGTCACAGCTAAATAAACTTAAATTCCTAATATTTTTAATATAATATAGGTAAACAATATAACAGCTACTTTTTTTTTAATTACTGCTTTTGAATCATTATCAACTAATAACATTATTTTACTCGAATTGTTTGTTTTTTGTGTTAAAGGGTTTGTTTTTGGTCACACTCTTACCCAGTATAGTAAATTTCTTAAATATATCTTAATATTCGATAACATTTAACACAATTGTACGTATAAAAAAAATAACTACTAATAATTAATATTATTATTATTATTGGGTAAATAATTTATAGTCATTAAAAATATAATAACTTATATCTTGTTTCATAAAATATTGATAGTTCTGTATACTAAATATGTTATATGTATAATCATATTCATAATAAACGTATTCGGTAAATTTTTACCAAGCCAAACCACTACATTAATATATAAACGTGAAACGGTCATTCCTAATCTCATTAACTAGTTTTAATATTTCGTGAGGCTTGAGGAGATGTTTCGCATAGTATGTTATTTCCTAAATCTTCGAAAGTATAACAAATATAATCCCAACCATCGCATCAGTCCCATAAATAAGTAATTTTTGAGTAAAGTACTGTAGGGCGCTAAAAGAATCACCCTGTATATATTATACATGCGCTTATAAATAAAATCACTGTGTGAATATATATACCAAAATTTGGATAAGGACAACTGACTTAACGGCGGTTATCCCAATTTCGGGCGAAGAGGTAGACTCTATGAACTTTTCGCCCACCATAGTACCAATCATATATAATTTCAGATCTATAGAGTTGCTACTCTAGTAAATCGGTCCAGAGGACAAAAAGATATCGTATTTACACAAAAAAAAAACACAGCATTGTGAATCAAAATCAAGTTAAACAATGTCTGTTGTTGTCTAACATGCATGTGTATTGTACAAGTGTATTCAAAACACAAAAATTGCCAAAAAACATTTTTAACAGTCAAGTACGTACCGATGAAAAAAAATAACTTTTGATATCCAATATAATTCATTTTTGTATATTACTTTTGTTTGTTGTTATTGGTAAACAAAACTAAAAAAAATAGTATCGCTTTGTTGCCAACTGCGTCAGTACAGTCTCATGTTGGATGTTCTCAACGTTATAACCGATTTTATTGTTCATTTTACAATATTAATAAAAATACTAAATTACCATGATACTGTACAAGAGTTTTGTTCTATTCATTTTGCTCAACTCATTCGTCCGAACACAAAATATAAAACATTGCTATCTATCCAGGTACATGCTTTATAATTTATACCTAAATGGAGTATAATATTTTTATGTAAATTTTGCAATTTACGACGACAAATTGTCGTGAACTCAAGGCAGATTGACTTACAATATTATAATTTCTTATTATTAAAAATTAGGATCTATACAAAAATAAAATGTCTTAATTTCTAAAAAAAAATAATAATTTTTTTCTATTTTCGAAAATTCCAAATTACTTATTTTTCATTTACTTTAATTATATAAACAGTATATAATCTTTATAGGACACACGTTAGGGGATAACTCACAACTGCTTACTTCTATATTGGGTTTATTATTGCCTTTTACGCTCTGCGCTACGATTTACCATGCTTACTAAATTATCATGAAATTATTCAAGAAGTTAGTTTCATTTGTTTTTTTGAATTTAATTTAATTAATTTTGTTTTTTTAAATTTAACTTTTGAAACGTAAATCATTAAATATTGTATTATTTCCAGGCACATGCTCTTTGTTTTTATATTCTATGAATTTGATTTTGATTTGAAATTCAAAAATGGCAAAGAAAATTCTTCAACTTTGGAAAAACTTAAAAAGTATGATGATTCGTTACGAGCTCAAGGCGAGAACGTTTTGGGGATTCTCGATGACCTAATGACGGAAAACTACAAAAAATCATCCAATCGGCCTGAGGACATGATGATAATCAATTTATGCTTGAATAACGTTTTTAGTACGTTATTGGTACGAACCTACGACGGAGTGAAGAAACGAGTATTGCCGGAGAAGATTGAGGATGATGAAAAAAGTATACATAAAAATAGATTCAATAGGGCTAGTAAAAGATTAACTGAATTATTCAAAACGAGTAAGAAGGCAAATTATTCGCCATACATTCAAGAACTACCGTCAAACAGCCCGTATGAAACTGTAATAGCTTATAAAAACGAAATCAAAAAGTTAATTGGAAAAATAATTCATAATTTATTCAAGAGCCTCCGTGATAAATGCGGATACGTCCTAGGCAATGTTTCGTTAACCATAAGGCGAGATATAACAACTAAAAGTCAATATTACGATAAATATAACAAATTGCTACCGTCACACGGTACTGTGGACGATTTAGTTAACTATTTTAACGGTGGTCATACTATACTTAAAAGGTCATTTCTCCCATTATTCACGAAAGCATTTCAAGAAAGCGACTCTAAGTTGAAGGATTTGATGAAGCCCATCTTGGATAGAAATACGTACATGCAGAACCATCCGAGACAAATCTTATTCTACGATCTATTGTATCGAGGCGACCGCGATATCGATCAAGAGGGTTTGCTAAAAGAAAGCGAATTAGATGATTTGGCGCTGCTCCGTAATGTCACTTTAGATACGCAATTGGAAGATGGCACTCATCCCAACATCCAGCTATTGTTTTCGATAGCACTGCGGTTTTTCGACGTCAAATGTGTTGAGTCGTTCCAACAGCAAGTGCTGGTAGCAACGGTGCATCCTTTGTTGTCAGTCGTCGGTTCTTACGTGGTTTTGGTCGAAGATGTATTTTACAAGGGTGACGGAAAATTTCAAGACGTCGCCTCGAGGGCCAAATTGTCCCAAGAGACAATCGACAAATTGGGCGATTCCATACTGACTACGCTGGTCAGCTTCATAAATTTAGGTCTTTATCCGAAAGAAGCTTTGGGTTATTTAAAAACAACCGCAATGGCATTAGACAAGTTAATCACGTACAACGATAAAGCAAACATACAGATAGGTGCACCGCATTTGATTTATGAATTGTATAGTAGATGCTCTGCTCCAATGTCGCTTAACAAACTGACAATGTCGTATATGGACGAACATATCAATGTAAACTCCAAAAAAAATTGTAGCAATCCCGAAAATGGCATTTTTTACATAAATGCGGTGAAAATGAAAGCCGATATGGTCGAGAAATACGTGAAAACTTTGGAGAAATACGAAAACATCTACAAAGGGGTTATTAATAGTCAGTTCTTTTTTCACAAAGACATATTTTTGACCGGACCTGAATGTGACATCATAGAAGAAACAAAATATGGTAAATTCACATATATTAATAAACTTCCATGAAATATTACAGTGCTGGTTAATATATTTTAGTCATATTTCTCAAAAAAAAAAAATTTTCAGGTTTAAAGATTGCTTTTTTTTTCTGCTCAAATATTTTTCAGATACCATTTTTTTTTTGACAGTACCACACCACCTAACTCACTCTACTTTCAAAAAATAACCACTAACTTTCATTTACTAACACCACTTTTGCTTTTATTTTTATTCTCATTAATTTCCTACTTTTATTTTAGGGTATAACATACTTGGGAAGCAGACCTAAAGTCAAAACATATCAAGAACTTCATCTGCTAAATGGTTAAATTTGTTTGAATACCCTTTATCATATTTAAAAATAAATAAATCATGAAAACAAAATGTATTTTATGGACAGTATTTTTAGTATAGTCTTTAGGTACTTTTTTACAATGGACAACCAATTTAAGCCTTTATTTATGATAAAATATCGTTACATTGAAACCAAACAATGAATGATTTGCTAGGCCTATTAAATTTGTATAATCAAGCAAAAGCTATACATTAGCTTTTTAACCTTAAAATGTAATTTTAATTCATAGGGTTTTATCACACGGGGTTTGACAATATATTGATACAATAATAAATACAATTTAAGTTTAGTTTTTATATAAATGTTTACCTTGATTACAAATTGTATACAATTTAGACAAATATTTCCGCTCAGGTCAATCCGATCATAGGCCATTTCTGTGTTTGCAAAAATTCTAACAGACATTTATTTCAACATCTTTAGTAAGTGATGAAGTATCTTTGTATAAAAAAAAGTCAATATATTGGGGTCGGGGCTTAGAGGAACGGAGCATATTAGAGCGGGGGATGTTACATATTTTTAAGAATTATTACAACTAAAAGTGATGAAATCACATTCAAATATACGCCCCATGTGAATCTGTAATAATAAAAAATATACAAGTGGCGATAAAGCCATTGTACCTATTGACAATAATGTGCATAAAAAGGTTTTTTGTAATAAGGTCAATACTCAATACGATTAGGGTTGATCGTCTGCCTGTAATAAAAATGTTGACATTAGTAATAGATTTGTTATCTACAGACTAAATGTATAACATCTTAAATTACCACAATGTACCCAATTTTTAAAAAATACACTCATGTATTATAAAACGTTTTCTAATATCTGTTTTACAGATTGTTACATACGAAATATTATTATGTACACATAGCTAAATTTACAAATAATACCGTACAATACTTACAAATCTGTTGTTTATCAAAAAACAAGTGGTTTTTAGTTTTGTTGTATAGTAAATAAGTAGAAAAACAATGTGCACGAGTATTGTTCAAATTATAAAAAAAAATGTTTTCCTACATGACGCCAAAAATGCAATATGGAATTGAAAAACAACAGAAATTTGAATATTGCTTGTATATTTTATAAAACCCATACCATATTATCAGTTTTAAATATACGAGAACCTATGATGTAGAACCTCAATATAGGACGAGTAATTTGTGAGCGCTTAGAGATTAAAAAATGATATAAAAAGTTAGATTTGCTGTTGATTATAGTTGGATGTCTTATTAAATATTAGATTATACAAAATGTTATTCTTATGGAACTTTCATCGACCATTAATAACTCAATAAATACTATACGTTTGATATAAAATTTACAAATAATAGTCAAGCGCCAAGTTTTAGTTTAATTTTATATTTCGTCACCAAATTTCCGTAATGCATATAAAATGCAGAATTTAGATAAGATTATAAAATAATTATTAACTAAAAGCTTGACATTTGAACTACAATAATAAACAATTTTAATCAAACATTAAATACAGTAATCTGTTTGTTTATATGACACATTAAAACTTCAACTCTTATAGTCAGCCAAGAATTGCACATGAGAAATTCAATTCATTAGTATTTTAACAGTGTTCTTCTTAAAAAAAAATTTCCTTCAAAAAAAAAAAAACTTATTTTATAAATTATAATTAATGTAATTTTTAATGAATTTTACTTAGTTACATTTCGGCGAATTTGTCGTCAATATCTATCCTATATTAATTACCATTATCATTATCATCATTAATGATTAGTTATAACTTCCACATCAGGGTAATATATTATAATGTTTATAGAATATGGATGTAACATTTCCAAATCTTCAGTAGCCGGGGCATAATATGTAAAATGTCAAATTATGCTTACAAAATGTTCATTACTACTAATAGGAACAAATTTTTATTTTTAAAATCATTACGTTTGTTAATTTTCATCGTAAACTGTAGAGCAATATAAAACTTAGTCTCAATTAGGGAATTTATAAACACAATTGACAATACTTCAATGTATTAACAAAACACACACTTTCTCTGGGCACGATAATATAATACTGTTATAATCTCATAACCATACCGTTAAACTATGGAAATTTTGTCAAAAGTGTTTTCTACTGATAAGGTATGTGAACAACTGGCCAGACGTGTATAAGCTGTCACGGTTTCCGACCATAGGTAGGTAAGGAACCGCTTCTCCATATATTTAATAAAAAACTAAGTAGTGTTGTTTATGTCTGGTTATCAGTTTTATCGAAGAGGTCGATAATATTATTTAATAGCAAGTAACATGCTACCTGTGTTGAAATCCCAAATGAATATTAATAAATACTATAAATCATTACAATGTAATAAGTGACGATAGATGAGAATTAAAAATTCAAACGACAATAGAAAAATTTAATTTTTTACTACACATATAATTAAAAATGATTGTTCCCATTTGGAAAAAAAAAGTCACTTATCATTAAACATATGAGGGATGCAGTTAAACATTTTCCCAGTATTGAAAAAACATAGTAAAATATGAACCAAAAAGAATAAGAAAAAATAAATTGTTCAAAATATTTTCCGAGAAATTAAGTGTCATCAAGCAATTTTGACGGAGATTATCTTATTCTAATGTAAACTATTTAATAGGTCCCGAATTCAACGGAGACTTTTTCAACTTTTGACACACCAAAGTACCAATCGTATACGATTTAAGATCTATTGAGTTGCTACTCGAATAAATCGTTCCAAAAGAAAAAAAGTTTTTACAAAAAAAAAAAAATAATTGTAAATCTAATACATTCTCAGATCCGCATCATTGCTATACAATTATAAACTATAAATTCCGTCTTCTCTGTCGCATTGGAATTCAAATAATGTCTATTGCCCATAATACTTGTACTGTAAAAACCAATTGCCAAAAAACATTTTTAACAGTCAAGTACGTACCGATGCAAAAAAGTAATCTTGATAACCAATATAATACATTTTTGTTTACTGTGGTATAATATTTGTTGTTATTGGGAAAAAAATAAAAAGTATCGCTGCCTTGCGAACTGTGACAGTATAGTTGATGTTGAAGATTCTCAGCGTTATAACCTGTTTTGTTATTACTTTTTACAATAATACGTAAAAATACTAAAATTATCATGATACTGTTCAAGAGCATTGTTTTATTCATTTTTCTCAATTCATTTGTCCGAACAGAAAATATAAAAAATTGCTATCTTTCCAGGTACATGCTTTATATTTTATTTTTAAATGGAATATAATATTTTTATGTGAATTTTGAAAATTACGATGACAAATTGTCATGAACTCTAAGCATATTGACTTACAATAAGATAATTTCTTATTATTAAAAATTAGGATCTATATAAAAATAAAATGTCTTAATTTCTTAATATTTTTTACTATTGCCAATTGTGGAGATAATTAAAATGAAAATAAAAATAAAATTTCTAAAAAAAAATGTATTTATTTTTATATTTTCCAAAAATGTCAAATTCTTTATTGTTTATTGCTTACTTTAACTAGATAAACAATACAAAATCTTTATATTCCATAACAAATGTTAGTGCATAGAGCCATAACAAATAATTGCTTTCTTCTAAATTAGGTTTATCATTGTCGTTTAAGCTAGTCGTTACATTTACCTTATTCACTATTTTACCATACAACTATTTAAGAAGTTGGTTTTATTTGTTTTCTGTAATTTAAATTATTAAAACAAAAATCATTATATTATTATTTTCAGGCACATGCTTTTTGTTTTCAAATTCTATGAATTTGACTTTGATTTGAGATTCAAAAATGGCAAAGAAGACTCTTCGACTTTGGAAGAACTTAAAAAGTATGATGATTCGTTACGAGCTCAAGGCGAGAACGTTTTGGGGATTCTCGATGACCTAATGGCGGAAAACTACCAAAAATCAACCAATCGGCCTGAGGACATGATGTTAATCAATTTATACTTAAATAACGTTTTTGGTACATTATTGGTACGAACCTACGACGGGAAAGATATAGTGCCGAACAGCCCGCATGTAAAGGTAAAATCTTATAGTATGGAATTCAAAAAGTCTGTTGAAAACTTACTGCCAGAGAATGAGGATAGTCAAAAAAATTCACATGAAAATAATCTACTTTCATGTATGTCTTCATTATTAAATAAGGTCTGTAAAAGAAAGCCTAAATTATCTAAAACGAGTGAAAAGGTGAATTGCCCGTCAAACAGCAAAGGTCTGACGTCAAATAGTCAAAAAATACCGTCAAACAGTCAAGAAGAACCGTCAAACCGCCCGAATGAAACAGTAATAGCTTATAAAAATGAATTCAAAAAGTCCATTGGAAAAATAAATGATATTTTACACGAGAGAATCCTTGAGAATTGCGCAACGTTCGCCCTGGGTATTCATTATTTGTCAATCGCAATGCGAGATCTATCAAATAAAAGCGAAGAGTACGATCAATATAACGATTTACTACCGCCAGAGAGTACTGTGGAAGATTTAATACGCGCTGATGACTATAATTTCAACGTTGAAAGCTCATTTCCCCAATTACTCACGAACGCATTTCAAGAAAGCGATTCTAAGATGAAGGATTTGGTAAAGCCCATCTTGGATAGAAATACGTACATGCAGAACCATCCGAGACAAATTTTATTCTACGATCTGTTGTATCGAGGCGAACACGATATCGATCAAGTGGGCTCGCCAAAAGACAGCGAATCTGATGATTTGGCTTTGCTTCGTAACGTCACTTTAGCGACAAGATTGGAAGACGGCACTCATCCCAACATACAGCTATTGTTTTCGATAGCACTGCGGTTTTTCGACGTCAAATGTATTGAGTCGTTCCAACAGCAAGTGCTGGCAGCAACGGCCCATCCCGTGTTCTCAGTCATCGGTTCTTACGTGTATTTGGTCAAAGATATATTTTACAAGGGTAACGGAAAATTTCAAGACGTCGCTACGAGGGCCAAGTTGTTCCAAGAGACAGTCGACAATTTGGGCAATTCCATATTGACTACGCTGGTCGGTTTCATACAATTAGGTCTTTATCCAAATAAACCTTTAGGGTGTTTAAAAAAAACCCAGCGGTTACTGGTCAAATTAATCACGTACAGCGATAAGGCAAACTTACAGAAGGACACACCACAATTGATTTATGATTTGTGTACTAGTTGTTCCTATCCAATGAGGATTAACAAACTGATAGTGTCGTATACGCGGGAGCTTAATAACGTAGATTCTAAAGAAAATTGCAACAATTCCATAAATGCGGTAAAAAGGAAAGCCGATATGGTCGAGAAATACGTGAAAACTTTGGAAAAATACGAAAACATCTACAAAGGGGTTATTAATAGTCAGTTCTTTTTTCATGAAGACATATTTTCGCACAAACCGGAATGTGACATTATAGAAGAAACAAAATATGGTATACTCACATTTATGGATATACTGTCATGTCAACTAGTTAATATACTTTTTTCGTTTTTCTCAAAAATACAATTTTTCTAAGATAATTTTGAAAAACTCAATTTTTAGGCATTTATATTTAACTTTTATTTAGTTATAGTATATATTCTTTACGCGCCATTCAGTTTTTATGATTTTTTTCCTGTTTTTTTACGTTACCATTTTTTTAGTCCTTACCACACCACCCAACTCTTTCTAATTTGAAATAATAACTTTCATTTAATAACACTAGTTTTATTTTAGGCGTTGCGGTATATTATTTTTATATACATTTTTATTATTTTCTTACTTTTATTTTAGGGTATAACATACTTGGGAAGCAGACCTAAAGTCAAAACATATCAAGAAAGAAATTTGCTAAATGCTAAAATTTGTTTGAATACACATTATTGTAATTTCATCTCTTAGAAGATAACCTCTTTTAAACTTTATTATTATACATTATGTTTTTGATGATTGAAGAGATTTAAAAATGTGTGCAAATTATATTACTTTTAAAACGATTTATTTTATGCACTTGTAAGGGTTATTGGGTGAACTTTTTTTTAAAAATAAATCAATCTTGAAAAAGAAGTACTAATATTTTTACCGATAGTATTACGCTTTGAAATTATATGGTAAGCAAACATTTTAATTCGGCCATAGAATTAAAAGCCTTACATTGAATTTTGAGCTTTACACTTAAATTTTTATTGATAGGGTTTTAACACATGGAGTATGGCAATATATTGATACAACGCTTTGATGCTAATTTGTTAACACATCTAAATTGAATACTTTCTTACTGTGCTGGTATATACTTGGCTTGGTTTGACTGATTCGCATCAAGCTCTTATTTGATCCGACTTCAGATTGTATAGCAAATATTTTAATTCGGCCACAAAGCAAAAGCCAAACATTGATTTTTTAAGCGTTACAATTAAGTTTTAATTTATATGGTTATAACAATCGGAGTATGGCAATTTATTAATACAAAAATATATCAATTTCGGTCTAAATTTTAACTAAATGTTTACAATGTTTGCTAATTGTATACGATTTAGACACATGCTCCTCTCAGGTCAATGAATTGCTCTCCATAGTAAACAATGTTTAGTAATTGTCCCATTCGGTCCCCTAACTATGCCCTGACCCCACATCACTGGTTTATGTTCTATATTCATTTAAAATATTTTGAACAGATTTTATGGATTTCCTTATCGGTAATATTTATTAATTTAGTTCTATTGTGTTTTAAAAACTATTTATTAAAACAAGAAAAGAATATGTTTTGTGTTGAATTATTCAAACCATGAACATAGTATATATACAAAATTAACATATTTTACAATTGTGGTGTAAAAAATAAAATTCAGCAAAATTTCAGGTGCAGAATTTTAAAGTAACTACATTATTTTTACAAAATACGGTCTGATACAAAAACAAATAATATATAGGTACCGCTTAACGGTGTTTTTTAATGTTCTTATAAATTCTTAAAAATATATGTTTAGGCTTTACTTTTGGTGTCAACACCTTTTCGTCGTTTTGGGTTAGTCAAATATACGCACAACACATGTAGTATTCTACGCCAAATCTTGCACCGTAATTTGAATTTTTTATCTCGATGTGAACAAAAAAAAAAAAAAAAAAAAATAGTACAGTCAGTACCGGAATACTATTTATTTTAAATTTAAAAATGTACTTGCATGTATTGTATAGAGTTTACTAAAATATTTCCGAGGCATTCCTAGTAAATGTTTGATAAAAATGTCAACTCGATCAGACCATTTTTCACAAATTTATAGCAAATAAATTGATAAATAAAAAAATTGCATTAATTTTATGTAGGGGGGGGGGGTATCACACAATGCTCCGTTCTCACTATGCCCCGACACCTTTGTACTGGTATTTTCTATACTTTAGTCAAACAAGCTTATTATAAGTAAGAGAATGAAAACAGAAAAATGTGATTTTTGAACCGATAATACAAAAACCAAGCTATGTAGATATTAAGAAAGCAGACGACGATAAAATTCTATGTTTCTGCAGTCGATAAAAAAAAAATAGCATAACATGCATTCTCAAATTAATATACGGATTTCTATAAGATATTCAAAAATCAGTCTTCCTTAAACCTGGTTACCGGACCAACACAAATTACACATGACCTTAAAATGTCATTGTATGCTGAATTCGAATAATGTTCTACGTAGGTCGTTTAAGAAGAGTAGTTAATTAACATGTATAATTGTTTTATAATATAATACATTAAAAAATCTCTATTGGGATTGGTAATTTTCAAAATATGCAACATAGTTATGGTTGCATACTCAAGAGTTATATCATTTAAAGGTACAACCACCAGCTTAGCCCCTCGGGCGATATATATATATATATATATAAATCTATAAGGGGGACCTAACCTAGCCCTTCTCAGCTGTCGTAAGTTAAACAGTGTGTGGTGTTGTTTTACATTGTTGTATTTGTATGATATCCCAAAATACTCATACAAAACAAACAAATTGCAAAAAAAAACATTTTTTACAATCAAGTACGTACCTACCAAACTGTGTCAGTATAGTCTATGTTATAGTGTATGTTTCTTAAAGTTGTAAGTTGTTTTGTTGTTAAATTCAAAATATTACTTAAAAATACTATATTACCATGATTTTGTACAAGTGTTTAGTATTATTCGTTTTCATGATTTCCTTTGTCCGAACGGATAACGCGAAACCATGCTATTATTCCAGGTACATTTTTATTGTTATATTCTTGATCAAGGCAATACATTTTTTAATTTCTAAATAATATCTTCATATTACATACTACACCGAACTATAGTTAAGGATAGAGACTTAACTCACTTCTATAATATAACATTGTCGTTTTAAGCTAACCGTCATGGTTTACCACATTATTCATTATATTACCATGATATTATTCGAGAGTTTAGTTGTATTTGTTAAAACGAAAATCATTAAACATTGTATTTTTTCTAGGCACATGCTTTTTGTTTTCAAATACTATGAATTTAAATTCGATGGGCAATTCAAAAATTGCAAAGAAGATTCTTCGACTTTTGAAGAACTTAAAAAGTTTGGTGGTTCGTTATTAGCTCAAGGCCAGAACGTTATGGCGATTCTCGATGACCTGATGACGGAAAACTACCAAAAATCATCCAATCGGCCTGACGACATAATGGCGATCAATTTATACTTGAACAATGTTTTTTGTACATTAATGGTACGAACCTTCGACGGGAAGGATATAGTGTCAAACAAACCGCATGAAAAGGTAAAAGCTTATAGTAGGGAAATCAAAAAGTCCTTTGAAAAAATAATTATTAACTTACAAAACAGCATCGTTGAGAATTGCGGATCTTTCTCCCTGGACAAATCGTTAACGAGAATAATATCGCGAGACTCAAGATCTAAAAGTCAAGAATACGATCATTTGAACGCATTATTACCGGAAATATCTACTATGAATAATATTTATTATAGATATGGGTATAATAATTACATTTTACCTCCACCAGGTCAATTATACTTGAACGCCTATAACGATAGCATTTATGAGATGACGTATTTGGTGAAGCCGTTTTTTAACAGACAAACGTACATGCGATACAGCCCGAATAAAATTTTATTGTTCGATCTGTTGTATCGAGGCGAACACGATACCGACCAAGAAAGCAAACCCGACGATTTGGCACTGCTTCGAAACGTTACTTTAGCGACAAGATTGGAAGAAGGCACGTATCCCAACATAGACCTGTTGTTTTCGATAGCACAGCGGGTTTTCAACGTCAAATGTGTGGAGTCGTTCCAACAGCAAGTGTTGGTAGCAACGGCTCAGCCCGTGTTGTCGGTCGTCGGTTCGTACTTATGTTTGGTCAAACAAATGTTTTACACGGGTGACGGAAAACTTCTAGACATTGCCACTAGAGCCACGTTGTTCGAAGAGAGAATCAACGATCTGGGCGATTTCGTATTGAACGTTTTCGTCGGTTTCATACGTTTGGGCCTTTATCTGGAAAAGGATTTAGATTATTTAAAAAAAACCGCACTGGGACTGGACGACTTAGTCAAGCACAACGATAAAAAAAACATGCAGGTTGGTGCAGAATGGATCGGTCAAATATTTAGGCGTTGTTCCAATCCAATGTCGCTTAACTATCTGACAGAGTTGAATGAAGAGGAATTCGTCAACGTCAACTCCGCAGAAAATTACAACAATGCGATAAACACGTTAATAATGAAAGCCGGTTTGGTCGGGAATTACGTGACTACTTTGGACAAATACAAAAACATCTATCAAGAGGTAGTTTTCGAGAACCCGTTCTTTTTTCACGACTACATGTTTTTGTACAGACCGGAATGTGACATCATAAAAGATACGAGACATGGTAAATTCACATATATTAATACACTGGCATGTCAACTGTAATGGCGCTGGTGAACATAAATTTATAGTAATTCTCAAAAATAATAATTGCTCTTAATTTTTCGCCATTTTTTCCAAATTTTTTTTTAAAACTCCATTTTTTTTTGGAAATTATCTAATTTTTATTTAGTAAAAGTATATTTTTTTTCTCTCACCGCCCAACTTACTCTACTCGAAAATAATAACCCCTTACTTTGGTATAGTAACACCAATGTATTACTTTAAGCGTCGCAAGATATCCATTCTTTTTTTCATTATTGTATTGAATATTTACATCTATACAATATGCACAACAGTAAAAAATGAATAAATAGTATAACATGAAGTGGGGGGACACCCAATGGTGCTACCTACATTGATTTTTGAGTTTTTGTTTATTTAATTGTTTATAGGTGGTCTCTGCATCATTTTATTTTTAATCTTCTTGGCGGGTTATCTGGGATATGACTAGAAGATAGGTAGTTTATATTAGGAATGGTCTGAGAGTTGAATTTTATATGAAGGTTTTTGTAGGCAGTTTTTGCGATCTTGTTTACATAGTTAATTTGTAGATCAGAATGAAGGGTTTTATTTGAAATATACCAAGGGGAATTAGTTAGTATGCCTAGGAAAATGAATTGAAATTACTGGAGTTTTTGGATGTTGGATGGACCGGCACAGCCACAGGTTTGGGTACCTTAATAACATAGGGGAAAGAGAAGAGTTTTGTAGATGAGTGTCTTGAGTTTCAGATTAAGTTTGGAACGTAAAAAGAGGGCGAAATAGATGAAGTCTCGTGTTTTATTGTTTTCTTTTTTCAGTTATACGATCTTGCCAGGTCAGGCGTTTGTCAAAAATGAGGCCTAAGTATTCTACTTGGTTAGTTTGGGGGAGTAGAGTGTTGTAGAGTTTGACTGACGAGCAGTTATGTGGCCGAAGAGAAAAGGTGATGTGATTAGATTTGCTTGTAGTAATTTCAATTTTCCATTTAGTAAATCATTTTTCCAAAAGATTGGGGTGGTGTTGGGAGTTTAAAATTTGTAATAAAGGAATCAGCGTCAGATGCTAGCATACTTATACCGTCGGTAAATAGATTTGCTAGGATATTTAGAGGGGGGTATAGAATCAGTTACTGAGCTTTGTATATTGTAAGTTAATTACAGTACAGCTTTTTAAATATCATGCGTGTTCTTTAATGGAATATTAAGTCTAGTTTTGCTGTCTAGGACGAGTTTGATTTTTTTCAAGAGATTAGGCCTTCAATGAGACTTGATTTTTTGTTGAGAGGGGAGATTGAATTTAAAGAAAGTAATACAGTTAAGTGAGGTTCGATATTAGTATCGATTGACTTGGTGTTTGCGTAAGTGTTATGGTGTATCCTAATGAAAGGCTGAGAGGTAGACCATTGGGTTTTTAAAGGGGGAAGTTTTTTTCTTGATTGAAGTTGGCATTGATCGGGAGTCGAATTGTATAAGTGAATTTCAGTTAACTTGCTGATTTTCGGTAGATATTTTGGTTTGTTGGAGATGGCTCCAAGTCTATAAAGAATATGGGGGGTGGAGTTTTGGTTTCATACTGAACACAGTTATTAATTGACCGTACAGTGAAACCAAAAGCTTGGAGCTCTTCTTTGATAAAATTGATTGATATGGTATGGTGAAGGTGTCGAATTACTCTTGTCTACTCACTAGGAGTGCACACCTTAAATCGCGCGATATTATTAATATGTTAATTCTTACAATTGTCTTACTCTTATTTTAGGGTATGACGAAATTGGGTATAGCGTACTAAAGGAGAGCAAACCTAAAGTATAATGCACCGTCAACCTAGTTTGCTGGATGGTTAAGTTTATTTGAATACACATTATAATATGTTCAACAGTTATGAGTTAACCTCTTTTAAATGTTAATAATTTATATGTTATGGGTGTTTTAAAAGTTTTAAAAATTTAAGCAAATACTATTCTATTAAATACGTTTTATAATTATACTTTATTATTTTATTTTATGCACTTGTAAGGGTTGTTGGGTAAAGTTTTTTGAAAATAAATAACATATGAAAAATAATGTATTCTACAAACAGTATTTTTAATTTTAGTATATTACCTCGGTCAAACAAAATCAGAAAAAAATTATATCCGAATAAAAACGATTTCAATAGTAGGTCAGGATTGGACAAATAGCGAGATATTATTTTAAAAATAAAAAATAATCCTTAATGAATCTCGAAGACTTTAGATAACAAAAAATTAGAAAAAAGAGTCGATTTTTGGGAGAATACGGGGGAGGGGTGCCGATTCTACTAGATTCGTTTATGAACTTGTGCTTAAATTATACATTTTCAGGTAAGAAAATAAAGCCGAATTTCATTTGAAAATTTCACTTTCTTGTAATTAAATTAATTTTATTTGCAGTTTATTCAATATGTATACCCAATTGATTTACCTAAAAAAAATCAAATCTTCAAATGTCCGTTTCCTACACCACCTAGTAAAGTTGCCAAAAAGGTCCATACGATGAGCCGATAATGACGTATAGTAAGACAGATTAGTCATTAGTGACTTTGATGTAAATGTATTAATAATGTTTTCTATACATGGTAATTTTGTTTATAGGTGTTAGTTCAGATAATCAATTTTTCTTTTTCGGTTTTTATTTAATGTGATCACAATTTTTCGCATAACATTATATTTTACCCTCTCCTAAATAATTGTTTTTGTATACAACACAATTTTAAACATTTTTATTACACCGAAAAAATTAACCGGCTGATAACCAGTTTTGAATAATAATTTTTAAAGAACTTTAAATTAAAAATGTATGTCGGGAAATGAATTGCGATCTGAGTAATATGCGCATCTTTCCTAAATTACACACAATAGAACTATTTATTTAAAATTGATTATCAACTAGTCAAAATTTTAAGGACATTTTTCTCAAATCTAAGAGCTTATAAAATAAACACGTTACCAATAAAATTTCAAAAGATGATAAGGTTCTATAAGATACTAAAAAAAATTTGAATATGATCTAATATAGCATAAACAAATGTGTTTTAAAAATATGCAATATTTTTAATATTGCATTTCAAAAATGTTTTTAAAAGTTAATAATAAATTCCACATAAAAGGTGAGTGCGGTAGGGAACAGGATGCAAACCATTTGTTTGCATGTCCACTACTACTAGTGTAGAAAGGAAGACTTTTTGAAAAATGAAATTTCAGACAAGGCAATACAAATCGCTGCTTACTGGGAAGGGAATGGAATATGAAGACCAACACGACAAGAAGAAGACTAACTTTATATATTTTATTCAATTATTTTTAGAGTACATTTTTTTTATCTATTTCCTAAATAATAATGTTGACTACTTTTTGTCTATATCTAACTTTAAATTCGTTGGATTGATTTAACTTATCAGCAATTCTTCAAATCAGTAATAATTCTGTTTAGCTTGCGCTTTGGAGAGGGGGGTGCAAAATTGAAAATATTTCTTTTCGTCAACAGTGTGAAAAACAGTGGCAACGGTACTATTAGATTTTGTATATGGATCCTATTTTGTAAAAAAAATTGTATCGCCATTTAAATTTGGCTTTTGAAATTTTGCTGAATTGTAGTTTTTATACCAAAATTGTATTGTATGCGATAAAGTATGTTGTTTTTGGATATTCATTTTGTTTGTTGCACGCATCTATGTATGACCAACAGGTAACAGTTACATCTGTTTAAATAATTCAATACGAAAAATCATAACAAAACCTGTTTTTTCATTATTTCGATAAATATTTTTTAAAGCGCAATAAAAATAAAGTAGTAGTGTATAACATTGTAAACATTTAGTTAAAAATTAAACCAAAATTGGTACTGTGAATTTTCTTAAAAATCATTATGTGTATATAATAATAGCCCCCACAGTTTTTCTGACTTAAAAAATTGTACTGAGCTAGTAATATATATAAGTTTTATATGGTCAAATTCCAAATTTCATACTTCTAATTTCCACTAAATCAGTCGATTCAAATGCTTAAAATGCTTATAGTAAATTCAGACTTTAAAGATACAGTGAACGTGCACCTCCTGTTTGACATTTTTTTAAAAAAATGTATATAACAACTAGTAAAAATTTCAAAAAAAAAGGAGCCGATACTCAGTGGCTATATCATTAATGAACAAGAACGCTGTACTGTTCACACCGCACACATTGCTACACGATATTTGTAGTTAAATGTTTTTTATTAAACCGTATTAGATAATCGCTGAACTCGTAGATTGTTAATCAGGCATCAAGCATCGGTTGCCAGTTTCCCAGCAAAAAAACGCGGGTGCCCGAGAGTTAAACAAGATAATAACAGGGTGATTTTTTTATCATGAACCACTCACTATCTCATAGCGTTTAATAAGAAATACAATTTTTTTGTGCATATTGTTTTTTTACAATGTTATCTCAATTGGCTTACAATTTTTTTTGTTTCCACCCCCCTCCCAACTTAATTTTTTTTCGATAGCAACTTTTGAAACTTAAATGGAAACGTATACATTTTATTAACTTTTTAAATTGAAAATAATGTACTAAAATTTTTGACTGGTCGATTACCAGTTTTGAATTTTTCAAGTTATAAGAGTTTTAAAGTTATGATGGGAGGGGAAGTGCGGTTGGGAAATGCGCGCAGATAAAAGTAATACTACACTCTACCTTTCTTCCTGCCCTAAACTTAAAAACTTCAATAATGTGGCATTATATTTATTTCATAATATTATTGTTTTCTTTTATAAGAAAAAATTATAAAATAATTATATGGAAATAACGGGATTAAAACGGGCCGTCTTTTAAAAACGGGATAATATAATATAATTTTTAACGGCTTAAATATTATAATATTGGTTTCTAGCTCGATCGATACACTTGGACTATTGTCCCATGGATAACCCGATCATAGAAAATATACTACTTGGATCCTGTGTGAACAAATTATTTAAAAAACGACCCTTAAGGAAGAACCGCGACTTTGGTTAACAGCCTATCAAGAAGTGATAAGTCCAATTTATATCTTTTCTAGAATAAGTATTAGTAGTAATATTAATTTATATATTTTACTAAGTATATGTATGTGTGTTTTGCGTTTATTATACTCTCTAAAGCCGAATGTCGTTTATACGGAAAATAAATAAATATAATTTTTTAGATCAAACTACACAAATTAATCTATAAGAGGATTAGCAATCATATGAACTTATAAACAGAAAAATAGTAGCTAGCATTCTCAAGTTTTTTTTGTTTTTCTTATTACTATGATTCATAGCTATGAGTTTTACAGTTATTTTTTGTTTTCCGTAGGTTTACCGAATATGTTTTTTTCTTGAAAACAGAAACCGAGATCTTACAAGCTCGAATGCAAGTTATAATGTTTTTTTGTTGTGTACGTATTATAAATGTGTTGTAAAATGTAAGCCCAAGTACAAATATTAGATTCAATCGGTTTTGTAGAAATAAATACCACAAATGATAAAGTTGTGTATGCTTAAACGTATATTTGTCTTTTTAATTTACTTTTGTAACAATACCGTAGATAGATTATACAAATTAAACCCCTTCCACATTTCACTATGACATTAATTATTTATTCTTATCCAAAAGTTGGGAGGTTGTCACTTGTCAACAGTTTGTGCCCCATCCCCAAATGCTAATAAATATCATTAACCGTTGACGGGTTTGACTCAAGCCGACTGTTCTTCGCTAAGTTACTGCAAGTCAAAATAGACGGTTAAAATCCCGAACAATTTTTTATTTGACTTTTTTCCATTTAAGGAGAATAAAGAGAAAGACTCTTTGTGCTTTGGGTACATCAAAGTACCAATCGCATAAATAAAAAAAAAATTATAAAAATATAACTACTATAAATTTTATTTCTTCATGGCTATCGCATTAAAGTTAAACAATGACTGTTGTGCAAAAAAATAATTTTTGATAGCCAACATAACTCATTTTTGTTTAACGTGTTATAATACTTTAATTGTTATTGGCAAACAGAACAAAAAAACAAGCACCGCTGCTTTGCAAACTGCGTCAGTATAGTTTATGTTGGAGGTTCTCTAAGTTATAACTTGTTTTGTTGTTCGTTTCATAATTTTAATTAAAACTACTATATTACCATGATATTGTACAAGAGTTTGGTTTTATTCGTTTTTATCAATTCATTTGTCCGACCGGAAAACTTGAAACGTTGCGGCTATGCGAGGTACATGTTCTTTGTTTTATATTTAGACGAAACGTAATATTTGTGTTTAAAGTTTACCAATTGCAATGCAAATTCGCTTATAGTTATAGAAAAAACTGAGGTACGTGTAAATTAGTTACGAACTCAAGACGATCTGTCTAACAATAACGTGATAAACATATGACCAATTAGGATGTTATTAAAATGTTAATTAACATAACATTTTTTAGTTTCTAAAAAAAATTACTTTATTTAGATTTTCTAAAAATTAAAAACTACCAACACTTATTCATTTTAGCTTCGATGCTTCGACAACAGTTTTTTTTTAATTGCCGGAAAACTTTAATTTTGCAGATTGCGTATATTATAACAAAAACACCCAAAATCTTAAAAAAAAATTATTAAATAATTACAAGAATTTTATGTAGATCCATACAGAATGATTCTATTAAGTTTGAATACTCAAGTACCACTTTTAGCTTTATTATTTTCTTAAGTTTTTTTTTGCAGAGTAAAAGTGAAAACTGATATTAAATTCGTAACCACCGACCCCAATTTGACCTCTTTTAAAGTCTTTTACACAAAAATCTAGAAAAACTACAAACACGGTGTACCAGACGTGAAAATCGAACAGACGCTAATAACTGTCGGTAGGTAACGTCGACCCGTGTGTGGTGTGAGAGATAATGTTTAATCGAACCGAAACGGTCGGTATCATAATATTGTGTTTATTACATGATATCACAGACGACTAAATCGTGTATCTGATTACAGTAGATACACGATTTATTGGGGAAAAAGCCGATCCGTCTACTTATTAAGACACTTAATCGTTCTGACACGGCGAAACCACCGTTATTTTATCACCCGCGGCGCGTACCAAAGGTCAACTATGAGTATATTATGTCCAACTACCTGCAAATTATGAAGAGGAAAACTGTTATTTCTTAGATCCAGATTAAGTGTTGGTTTTTATGCAGTCTACCGCCCCAAAATTCATTTTATATTACACACATCTTTTAAAGGAACACTAATGTTTTGCATATTGTTGTACTGTTATTCATTATAAAAGAGATTCACGCTCGTTTGTTTAAATTATCGAATATTTGATAATCTACTTTGTGCTATTTCTAATATTTTAGTTTACCATGTTTTTTTTACTAGTGTTTATTTGAAAGTGGTTTTATCCGAGAGGACTAGGTTACAGTAGATTATAGGCATAATGGGACGGAGAGGGGAAAGAGAGGTCACAGTTCTACAGAAATTATTATAAATCAAAGTGATAAAATTGAATAAAATCACTTTCAACTAAAAACTTTGATGCCTTTTTGAAAATACAGCACCTCAATTTAATACTTTCTAACTTTGCTGGTTTATACTGTGCTTGGTTTGGGCTGTACTGAAAAGTAATTTTATCACTTTCAGATTTAAAAACTCATCTAAACCCGTGACCTCCCCGTCCTCACTATGACCCGACCACACTGTACTGGTTTTTTTTTTACTTCAATTAGATATATTGTACATTGTCTACGATTTTTGAACACTATACTACCACGATATTATTCAAGAGTTTAGTTTATTTGGTACGACGGATATAATGAAACATTGTTTTTATTTTAGGTACATGCTTTTTGTATTCAAATTACATGAATTTGATTTCGATTTGAATTTCAAAAATCGCAATGAACGTTCTGTGACTTTGGAAGAACTTAAAATGTTTGGTGATAGGTTACGAGCTCAAGGGCAAACCACTTTGGCGATTCTCGATGACCTGATGAGGGATAATAACCAAATATCATCCGATCGACCTGACGACATCATGGCTATCAATTTATACTTGAACAACCTTTCGAATACATTACAGGTACGAACCTACGGCTGGAGGATAGGAACAGTACAGCCGGCTAATAAGTATAATCGAGTACAAATATATAAAAATGAATTTGAGAAGGCCACTACAAGAATAATTCAATATTTAATAAAAAGTATTAATGTGAATTGTACGTTTTTTGAAACAGAAGTTGAAATTTCTGATTATTTGTCACGCGGCTCGAATAAGCTAAAAAAAGGTTACTATGAACTCATCAAATTGTTGCCAAAATTTTCTTATTTGGGTCTCATTAACGCTAACCCCGATTATATCAAACTACACATGAACGATTATCAAGATAGCGTTTTGGAGATGAAGTATTTGATAAGGCCGATTTTAAACAATCAAACGTACACGCAATATCAACCGAAACAAATTTTATTCCACGATCTGTTGTTTCGAGACGAAAACTGTACCAACCGAAAAGACTGTGATAAAGAATGTGAACACGACGATTTGGAATTGCTGCGAAACGTCCAATGCAACGTAAAAATGGAAGACGGCAGTTATCCCAACATAGAGGTATTGTTTTCGATTGCACAGCGGGTTTTCGACGTCAACTGTATTGAATCGTTTCAACAGCAAATGCTGGCTGCAACGGCACATCCCATGCTGTCAGTCGTCGGTTCCTACGTGTCTTTGGTCAAACATGTATTCTACGCGGGAGACGGAAAGTTTCAAGACGTCGCCACTAGGGCCGAGTTGTTCGAAGAGACAATCAGCGCCTTGGGCGATTCCATACTGACCACGCTGGTCGGTTTCATCCGTTTAGGTCTTTGTCCGGATAGGGTTTTGGACCATTTAAAGTTAACCGCATTGGAACTGGACGAATTGGTCAAGTATGATGACAAAAAAAACATACAGCTGGTCGCCCCAGAATGGCTCGGTCAAATCTTTAGGCGTTACTCCAAGCCTATGTTGCTTAACAAATTGAGAGTATCGAATGAAGAAGAATTTACCAAAGTAAACTCCGAAAAAGATTACAACAATGCAATATATGCGTTGAAAGTGAAAGCAGATAACGTCGAGAAATACGTGAATGGTTTGGAAAAACACAAAAAACTCTATCACGGCATTATTGAGAATTCGTTTTTTTCTTACAAAGACATGTTTTTGGACGAACCGAAATGCGACATTATATCGCATAACAGATATGGTAAATTAACTTGTTGTAATGTACTAATATAATTAGGATATTAGTGAAAATGCTTTTAGCTTATTTCACAAAAATAATCATTTTTTTTGTTATTTTTTTATCAACATTTTTTGAAAACCTAATAATTATAATTATAAATTTTAGACCTACTTAAATTCAGGCAAATTTTCTTTTCTTTACCTCGTTTCATTCGTGTTTAATAGACCAGTTACAATTTTTATCTTTGTACTTTTATTGATCACTATTACTTTTTGTCCTTACCACACCACCCACACTCCCTATCTTGAGTGAACAACCGTTAAGTTTTATATTTTATTAGTTACGTCTTAAATTAAATGCCATGGTATTACATTTATATCAACCCTTAATAATTTCTTATTTTATTTTTAGCGTATAGCATACTTGTGAAAAACAAACCTATAGTTGGATGATTAAGTTTATTTGGATACACACTACAATATTTTCAACAGTTAGGAGTTAACCTTCTTTGAATGTTAATAATTTATATTATGTTTTAACAGTTTTAAAAATGTATGAAAATTCAAAATACTATTATATTAAATACAACATATATTCTAATTCATTATTTTTTTTTATGCACTTGTAAGGGTTGTTGGGTGAATTTTTTTTTGAAAATAAATATTATACGAAAAAAATGTATTCCACGAACAGTATTTTTAATGTTGGTACCTTGGTCAAACAAAGTAAAAAAATTATATCCGAATAAAAATTATTCCAAAATAATATGGATTTGAATTTTGAACAGAAAAAACATTATTTTTTTTAAGTGTGTTTTAAACAAAAACAAGATTGAGCAGTGTGTGCACTTTGTGAAAACAAATTTCCAAAACGATGACAATATTTAAAAAAGTTATATCCGAATAAAAATGATTCCAATGTTATGTCAGGAATGGGCAAAAAACAAGATATTATTTTAAAGATAGAAAATAGTCCTTAATGAGCCCCGAAGACTTCAGATAATAAGAAGTAGTCAAAATCGGTTGATGATTGGTAGGAACACGGTGGGGGGTACCGATTCTGTTAGATTCGTTTATGAACTTATGCTTGAATTTAGACATTTTCGGGAAAGAAAATATAAAAATTTATTAGAAATCAAAAGACGATAAACTTTATATTAAAAATAATATGGATTCAAATTTTAAACAGAATAAAATATTTTTTTTTTTTTATTTGGGATTTAAACAAAAAACAAGACTGAGCAGCGTGTGCACACAGTGTAAACAAGTTTCCAAAACGATGATAATGTTTTTAAAGTTTAGGTAAAATACAATCTGCGAATACAAATAATAGCTAAATATGAGTTCCTTGCAACAATAGACCGATGACGCAAGTGTTAAATGTACATATTTATGGGGAACTGGTATTATTATAGCAATATATGTATCCAATACAGTCTTCTCATACATTGTGGACGAATTTTTATTAAACGCTTACGATGATATTCCGTTATGAATTTTCAAACACCATTCCATAAAAACTTTAAAAAATTGAGTGGAGTGAAGAGTGTGTGTGGAGGAATTGAAGATTTTAGTGTAAGAGTAGGTGTGCATCAAGATTCAGCGTTGAGTCCTTTCTTGTTCTCTTTACTAATGGATGAGATTACAAAAGATATACAGGGGTATGTTTGCGGATGACGTAGTGTTAGTAGGGAAAAGTCCGGAAGAATTGGGTGAGAGACTTGAAGAGTGGAGAGAGACGCTTGAAGGGAAAGGACTGATGATTAGTAGGAGTAAAGCGGACACAGTTGTGTTTGATTTTGGAGAAGGTTGTAGGGTAAGACAGGTAATGCAGATGGGTTATGATGAAGTGTGCGAGGTTGATAGGTTTAGGTACTTAGGATCGGTGGTACAGAAAAATGGTGGGTACGAGGAGGATGTAAAAAATAGAATAAATTACGGATGGATGAAGTGGAGGGGAGCGTCGGGTGTTTTTTGTGACAGAAATATGCCTATAAGATTGAAGGCTAAATTTTATAGCTCGGTAGTGAGACCAGCAATGTTATATGGGTCGGAATGTTGGGCAGTAATAAAAAAACGGAATAGAGAATTAGTGTAGCGGAGATGAGAATGTTAAGGTGGATAAGTGGAGTGACTAGGGAAGATAGAATAAGAAATTAATACATAAGAGGCAGTCTAAAAGTTGCATCGATTGTGGAGAAAATGAGAGAGAATAGGTTGAGATGGTTCGGTCATGTTAAGAGAAGAGATGAGGAAGAGGCAGTAAGAGGTGTTATGTAGATGAATGTAGAGGGAAAAAGAGAAAGAGGAAGACCAAAGAAAAGATGGGTGTACAGAATATAGTGGTTATATGATGATAGCGGGGGTAATTGAGCGAGATGTAGAAGACCGAGCTCTATGGAGGTGTAGGACTAGGGTAGCCGACGCCATGTAGTTGGGAGTGTAATCTGTATTGGTATTAGTAATTATAAAAATGATAAGAAGTTTAAAAAAAATTAAACCCTCTTCCTTCTCAGCTATCGTATTAAAGATAAACAGTGTGTGGTGTTGTTTTACATTGTATATACTCATACAAAAACAACGAAACTGCAAAAAAAAAACAGTTTTTACAATAAAGTATGTACCAAACTGTTACAGTATAGTCTATGTTAACGGGTTTTTCAAGTTATAACCTGTTTTGTTGTTAAATTCAGAATATTACTTAAAAATACTATACTACCATGATGTTGTACAAGTGTTTGGTATTATTTGTTTTCTTGATTTCGTTTGTCAGAACGGATAACGCGAAACCATGCTATTATTCCAGGTACATGTTTTTTGTTGTATTCTTGATCAAGGCAATATATTTTTAATTTCTAAATAATATCTTTATAATACATACTTCACTAAATGATAGTTAAGGATAGAGATTTAACTAACAACCGCTTACTTCTACCTATAATAACATTGTCGTTTTAAGCTAACCGATAGTTAGTTTTAGCTAATTAAAGAGTTTAGTTGTATTTGTTAAAACGAAAATCATTAAACATTGTATTTTTTCTAGGCACATGCTTTTTGTTTTCAAATTCTATGAATTTAAATTCGATGCGAAATTCAAAAATTGCAAAGAAGACTTTTCGACTTTTGAAGAACTTAAAAAGTTTGGTGGTTCGTTTCGAGCTCAAGGCCAGAACGTTTTGGCGATTCTCGATGACCTGCTGACGAAAAACAATAAAAAATCATTCAATCGGCCTGACGACATAATGGCGATCAATTTATACTTGAACAACGTTTTTAGTACTATATTGGTACGAACCTTCGACGGGAAGGATATAGTGTCAAACAACCCACATGAAAAGGTAAAAGCTTATAGTGAGGAAATCAAAAAGTCCTTTGAAAAAATAATTACTAACTTACAAAACAGCATCGTTGAGAATTGCGGATCTTTCTCCCTGGGCAACACGATAACGAGAATAATATCGCGAGACTCAAGATCTAAAAGTCAAGGTTACGATCATTTGAACGCATTATTACCGGAAATATCTACTATGGATAATATTTATTACAGATATGGATATAATAGTTACATTTTACCTCCACCAGGCCAATTATACTTGAACGCCTATAACGATAGCGTCTATGAGATGATGTACTTGATGGAGCCGTTTCTTAACAGACAAACGTACATGCAGTACAGCCCGAATAAAATCTTATTGTTCGATCTGTTGTATCGAGGCGAACACGATACCGACCAAGAAAGCAAACCCGACGATTTGGCACTGCTTCGAAACGTTACATTAGCGACAAGATTGGAAGAAGGCACGTATCCCAACATAGACCTGTTGTTTTCGATAGCACAGCGGGTTTTTAACGTCAAATGTGTTGAGTCGTTCCAACAGCAAGTGTTGGTAGCAA
Source organism: Adelges cooleyi (assembly GCF_023614345.1). Classification (NCBI taxonomy): domain Eukaryota; kingdom Metazoa; phylum Arthropoda; class Insecta; order Hemiptera; family Adelgidae; genus Adelges; species Adelges cooleyi. The sequence continues at coordinate 27,832 of NW_026096462.1, forward strand.
CGGCTCAGCCCGTGTTGTCGGTCGTCGGTTCGTACTTATGTTTGGTCAAACAAATGTTTTACACGGGTGACGGAAAACTGCTAGACATTGCCACTAGAGCCACGTTGTTCGAAGAGAGAATCAACGATCTGGGCGATTTCGTATTGAACGTTTTCGTCGGTTTCATACGTTTGGGCCTTTATCTGGAAAAGGATTTAGATTATTTAAAAAAAACCGCACTGGGACTGAACGACTTAGTCAAGCACAACGATAAAAAAAACATGCAGGTTGGTGCAGAATGGATCGGTCAAATATTTAGGCGTTGTTCCAAACGATTGTCGCTTAACTATCTGACAGCGTTGAATGAAGAGGAATTCGTCAACATCAACTCCGCAGAAAATTACAACAATGCGATAAACACGTTAATAATGAAAGCCGGTTTGTTTGGGAATTACGTGACTACTTTGGACAAATACAAAAACATCTACCAAGAGATAATTATTGAGAACCCGTTTTTTGTTCACGAATACATGTTTTTGTACGAACCGGAATGTGACATCATAAAAGAAACGAGACATGGTAAATTCACATATATTAATACACTGGCATGTCAACTGTAATGGTGCTGGTGAACATACATTTATAGTAATTCTCAAAAATAATAATTCCTCTTAATTTTTCGCCATTTTTTCCAAATTTTTTTTTTGAAAACTATTTTTTTTGGAAATTATGTAATTTTTATCAGAATAAAGGGGTTTATTTAAAATATACCAAGGGAAATAAGTTAGTGTGCGTTAGTGGGGTTTGCGTAAATCTTATGGTGTATCTTAATTTAAGGCTGTGAGGAAGACCATTGGGTTTTTAAAGGGGGGAAGTTTTTTTCTTGATTAAGTTGAAGTTGATTTCGGAAGACGAACTGTTAAGATGAATTTCAGTTGACTTGCTAGTTTTCGGTAGATATTTTGGTTTGTTGGAGATGACTCCAAGTCTATAAAGACTATGGCAAGTGGAGTTTTGGTTTTATACTAAACACAGTTTTTAATTGATCGTACAGTGAAACCAAGATCTTAGAGCTCTTCTTTGATAAAATTGATTGGTATGGTATGGTGAAGGTGTCGAATTACTCTTGTCTACTCACTAGAAGTGCACACCTTAAATCGTGCGATATTATTAATATATAATTTCTTACAATTGTCTTACTCTTATTTTAGGGTATGACGAAATTGGGTATAGCGTACTAAAGGAGAGCAAACCTAAATTATAATGCACCATTAACCTAGTTTGCTAGATGGTTAAGTTTATTTGAATACACATTATAATATGTTCAACAGTTATGAGTTAACCTCCTTTAAATGTTAATAATTTGAATGTTATGGGTGTCTTAAAAGTTTTAAAAATTTAAGCAAATACTATTCTATTAAATACGTTTTATAATTATACTTTATTATTTTATTTTATGCACTTGTAAGGGTTGTTGGGTAAAGTTTTTTGAAAATAAATAACATATGAAAAATAATGTATTCTACAAACAGTATTTTTAATTTTAGTATATTACCTCGGTCAAACAAAATCAGAAAAAAATTATATCCGAATAAAAACGATTTCAATGTTAGGTCAGGATTGGACAAAAAGCGAGATATTATTTTAAAAATAAAAAATAATCCTTAATGAATCTCGAAGACTTTAGATAACAAAAAGTTGGAAAAAAGAGTCGATTTTCGGGAGAATACGGGGGAGGGGTGCCGATTCTACTAGATTCGTTTATGAACTTGTGCTTAAATTATACATTTTCAGGTAAGAAAATAAAGCCGAATTTCATTTGAAAATTTCACTTTCTTGTAATTAAATTAATTTTATTTGCAGTTTAATTAATATGTATACACAATTTATTTACCTAAAAAATATCAAATTTTCAAAAGTCGGTTTCCTACACCATCTAGTAAAGTTGCCAAAAAGGTCCATACGATGAGCCGATAATGACGTATAGTAAGACAGATTAGTCATTAGTGACTTTGATGTAAATGTATTAATAATGTTTTCTATACATGGTAATTTTGTTTATAGGTGTTAGTTCAGATATTCAATTTTTCTTTTGCAGTTTTTTTATTTAATGTGATCACAATTCTTTGCAAAACATTATGTTTCACCCTCTCAATTTTAAAAATTTTTATTACACCGAAAAAATTAACCGGCTGATAACCAGTTTTGAATAATAATTTTTAATGAACTTTAAATTAAAAATGTATGTTGGGACGTGAATTGCGATCTGAGTAATATGCGCATCTTTCCTAAATCACACACAATAGAACTATTTATTTAAAACTGATTATCAACTAGTCATAATTTTAAGGACATTTTTCTCCAATCTAAGCGCTTATAAAATAAACACGTTATCAATAAAATTTCAAAAGATGATAAGGTTCTATAAGATACTAAAAAAAATTTGAATATGATCTAATATAGCATAAACAAATATGTTTTAAAAATATGCAATATTTTTAATATTGCATATTGATAAAATAATAATATGAAAATAACGGGATTAAAACGGGACCATCTTTTAAAAACGGGATAATATAATATAATATTTAACGGCTTAAATACTATAATATTGATTTCTAGCTCGATCGATACACTTGGACGGCATGGATAACCCAATCGTAGAAAATATACTACTTGCATCCTGTGTGAACAAATTTTTTAAAAAACGACCCTTAAGGAAGAATCGCGACTTTGGTTAATAGCCTATCAAGAAGTGATAAGTCCAATTTAGACTTATATCTTTTCTAGAATTAGTATTAGTATTAGCGGTAATATTAATTTATATATTTTACTAAGTATATGTATGTGTGTTTTGCGTTTATTATACTTTCTAAAGCCGAATGTCGTTTATACGAAAAATAAATAAATATAATTTTTTAGATCAAACTACACAAATTAATCTATATGAGGATTAGCAATCATATGAATTTATAAACTAAAAAATAGTAGCTAGCATTTTCAAGTTAGGTTAGGTTAGGTTAGGTTAGCTATGAGTAATACAGTTTTTTTTGTTTTTCGTAGGTTTACCGAAAAAGTGTTTTTCTTGAAAACAGAAACCGAGATCTTACAAGCTAGAATTCAAGTTATAATGTTTTTTTGTTGTGTACGTATTATAAATGTGTTGTAAAATGTAAAACCAAATACAAATATTAGATTCAATCGGTTTTGTAGAAATAAATACCACAAATGATAAAGTTGTGGGAGCTTAAACGTATATTTGTCTTTTTATAGTACTTTTGTAACAATATCGAAGATAATACAAATTGAACCACTTCTACATTTGACTATGACATTAATTGTTAATTCTTATCTAAATGTTGGGAGCTGTCACTTGTCAACAGTTTGTGCCCTATCCCCAAATGCTAATAAATATTATTAACCGTCAGCGGTTTGGACTCAATCACACTGTTCTTCGCTAAGTTACAGCAAGTCAAAATAGACGGTTAAAATCCCGAACAATTATTTAATTGAATTTTTTTCCATTTAAGGAAAATAAAGAGAAAGACTCTTTGACGTCGCCACTAGGGCCGAGTTGTTCGAAGATATAATTAGCGTTTTGGGCGATTCTATACTGACCATGCTGGTCGGTTTCATCCGTTTAGGTCTTTATCCGGAAAGGGTTTTGGACCATTTAAAGTTAACCGCATTGGAAATAGACGAATTGGTCAAGCATGATGACAAAAAAACATACAGCTGGTGGCTCCAGAATGGCTCGGTCAAATCTTTAGGCGTTACTCCAAGCCTATGTTGCTTAACAAATTGAGAGTATCGAATGAAGAAAAATTCACCAATGTAAACTCCGAAAAAAGTTACAACAATGCAATATACGCGTTAAAAACGAAAGCAGATAATGTCGGGAAATACGTGAATGGTTTGGAAAAGCACAAAAAACTCTATCACGGCTTTATTGAGAATCGGTTTTTTTCTTACGTAA